>NW_017161994.1:89475-90193 GCF_001652005.2 Ceratina calcarata
TTGCATATGACCTTTCTTGTAGAGGACAACGAGATCTACAATTTCTATATAAAACTTTTTTGCTAGTGTCAATAGTTTACGAGTAATTTGCGAAAAACTGTTTTTTCGTTTTTTGTAAATTACTCGTAAACTATTGACGCTAGCAAGAAACTTTTATACAGAAATTGTAGGTCTCGTCGTCCTCTACAAGAAAGGTCATATGCAGTTTTCCCGTAAATCCAACGGTTTAGGAGTAATCATGGAAAAACGAAATTTTTTGCCAAAAGTTCACTATTTCGACAGTGAGAGGTCGGATTTCGTCAATGCCAATAAAATGCACAGGAGTACGGGCGCGGGCCCTCCGCGTATTCTCATTGGTCAGTGTTTTCTACTAATAATTCAAAAACCATGGTTCACTCTGCATTTTACCAAAGAAAATTGTTGTTCAAAAACACCTTCAGAATTACCCTTTTTCGGCTCTAACACTTTTTCTGAAACACCCTGTATAATGAAGCTTCTACTGTACTGAGATATCACACACGGCCACTGAGTTTCATTATTGAAGGTTCCACGTATCGTGCGATTGTGAAATATTTTCAGATACTAGAAGCTTGGCTAAGATTTTCTAGAGTTCTCCGAAGAGTCGTCGTACTAGGATTTGCGTAAAAATACATTAAGAAGAAAACCGTTTTTACGAATTAGACAGAGAATGAAATATAACGATTATGTGATTTACATC
>NW_017161995.1:0-1368 GCF_001652005.2 Ceratina calcarata
ATAAAATTAACGAAAAACCACGAGTTTCACAAAAGAACCAAACATATAGAAGTTCTTTACTACTATGTTCGCGAATTGTATCAAGAAGGTGAAATTAGTATTGAGCATGTACGTCCTGAGGATCAGTTAGGTGATCTATTTACAGAGCCGCTAAACTCAGTTAAATTCAAGGATATGTGTAATAAAATCGGACTTTGTACATGATACTATATATATATTCGGTAATACAGTTTAAGGGGTGGTGTTAAAGTATTTATGTAACCTGTACTATTATATGCTATGGATTGTTAAGCTAACTAAGTGCTGCCACCTCAAGTTCGTCTTCTACATCTACATATAGTTTTCTTAGTCTCGAGCTAACACTTGTCCAGTGCACATGTTCGTCCCAAGCACGACTGTATGTTTCTTTTTGTATAATAAAGGGTTTAATATTAATTTGCTTTGCCAAATTCCTGTAACCATCATATTTTATACTTTGGGAGTAACTTTTGATTAGTTCCTGGTGCATGTTGCAAAATCCTCACTAGTACTAAATCTCCTTCTTTGTATCGTGTCGGTTTCTTATGCCGTACATCGTATCTTAACTTATTGTATTCTTACATCGCACGGTTTGCAACTTGAGTTGAATCTCGCAGTTTTAGTCGCTCCTGTACTAAATCTAAATCTACTTGTGTTAAATGTTCAATAAACTTTCGCAGTTCATGATCAGAATTTTGACGCTGATCATAACCCAATAACAATTTACTTGGCGTACTATTTATCGCTTTATGAAAAGTACTACTAATAACATACTGAACTTGTCCTAGAACGCATTTCCAAGTGGATGGAGTATCAATCAGCTTTGACAAAGTAGATTTAAGGAATCTGTTAACTCTCTCTATCTGACCATTTGCCCATGGCAAAGCAACCGCTGTCAAGACACTACTTTTCTGTCGTTGGGAAACAATGCAAAATTTTTCGAAGTAAACGCTGTACCTCTATCACTTATCACCCATTCTGGAAATCCAAATAAATTGAAAAGATTTGTCAAATTATAAATGACTTCTTCTGTAGTAGTAGATATAGTAGCGAAAAACTCGACAATCTCCAATTCGCCTTCATGTTTTTCTTGTGATAAAGAGTAAGTTAAACACTTTACGCAATTTTCTATATATTGTTTCACTCGCACTTTTAGACATGGAAACCAATATTGGCTCATAATACCGTGTATAGTTTTATCAATGCCAACATGTCCCAAATCATCATGATAAATTCTAATGACATTATAAATCATTTCATCTGGAACCACAAATAACTGTGAATCCTGATATTTCCAGAAGCAAGTCCTTCAATCAGTACAAAATGTTTATGGTTCTTGGTTTCCAGCTC
>NW_017161995.1:3048-4542 GCF_001652005.2 Ceratina calcarata
TGATCAATGGAGCGAGATTCCTCGTACCTCCTATGCTCGATAAGAGGATCGATTTCTCTTATCGAGCTGAACGATTCAAAAATTCGGTGGCGAAGCGAGCAATCGCCGCGCTCGACGCCGGTCCCTTTCCTTCAGGGAAATGACCGACTGCAGCCTCAATGCTGCTCAAACGTTGAGCTTCCTTCCGGAAACTGTCTCAACGTTGGGCTCGATTCACCTGTCCTCGAAACCCGTTGAAGAACGCGGACGAGTTTGCGACGAGCACGTCGTTCCAAACCGTCGTTCCGGACTTGCTTAAAAAAGCTACAGCCTCTAAATGCTGTAGGTAAACGCTTATTAGTGATGAATACCGGGAGTCGGAAACGCGTTGTGGAGTTGGGCGTAAATCAACTCCAGTTTAATTGAGACGATGCCGTCTCAAACAGGAACTTCTACCGCCAAAAGGCAAAGAGAGTAGACGCTCAAGGTCTTAGTCTCGATAAAAGCCCCCTAACTCGATCGCACTGAACTCAAACCGTTCAATTGCGAGAGGCGAGTACGTCGAACACGACTGTACGCCAATGCAGATTGCAATTTCTACAATCGGCCGCACAGCGGACTGAAAAGCTCAGACTCGCTGCTCTCAACAATATTTAAGACTGAGAGTACCTCTGTCTCCTAGGAGTAATTCGATCGCTGTACAGATAAATTCTGTTTCCAAGCGTATCGAATCTTGATCGATGGCTGCGAAGAGGAGCACATTCTTCGACGATCCAGTTGGGAGTAATCAATCCATCGGCAATCATAATCATGCGGCCACGATTATTCGCGACTGCGCAAATGATGGAACAGTCCGTCCTTTTCTTGGAAATGGAATTGTCTCGCGCTATTACGTAATTCCTTCGCTATTAGATCGTATGATCGAATTCCGATCACGATCAATATAATAGCGGTATTTCTAAATTTAGAATTCTCTGTTCGTGTGCGTGCCGTATATTTGTATTTCTTCGCTCGGGACTCTTACGAGTCGACCGAGCGGCTAGCGGCTTAAGAGATTAACTATTGTCTTCGCATTTCTTCTATTTGATGTTCCGAATTCCCGGAACATTGAATTCCAGCGATTGACGATACCGTCAATCTTCCAGAAATAAATTGCGAAGTTTCTAGAAGTGCATATAACTCATGCGGAACTTTCTTATTTAATCACGAATCTCTAACAATAATTTTAAAGAAATAAACTTCAGCGAGCTATTCGCGGATTGATGTTTATCTTTTTCATTGCTAATACCAATGAATTACAATCGGTCACACCTCGAAAACTTAACCTTGTAAATACACATGAAACTGCTCTATTGCTCGAACAATCGCTAACGTCTCCAATTCGTAGCTATGATAATTTAGTTCTGTATCAGATGTTGACTTACTGAAGTACCCTATAGGTGCCATATTTCCGTCAGCCTGTTTCTGAAACATAATGGCTTCAAAGCCTAAACTACTAGCATCAGTATGCAACTC
>NW_017161996.1:0-229 GCF_001652005.2 Ceratina calcarata
ATTCTCAGACATGTTTTCGTAGAAAAATTGAAAGTTAGGATGTGGTATATTCGAGTATTCTTCGTCCTAAGGAAATTAGAGTTAAAATATTTCTTAATATCCCCTAAGAGAAAAATGATTTTCATATTCGCCCACTAATAAGTTTGTCGAATTCTTAGGCACGTTTTGTGTACAAGATTGAGTTATCGTGTACTATCTAAAATGAAATTACTATCCTATTAAAGATTCT
>NW_017161997.1:0-229 GCF_001652005.2 Ceratina calcarata
AGGTATAGAATTTTATATTGCTTTTTAAAATACCGATTGTAAATTTGAAAAATTTATACATTTTACGGTGATCGTTTGCTATAAAAATTCCTATCCTTTGCAGTGGCGCAAGCAAATATATGAGGCAATTCGGAAGAATGCGTATAGTCGTGAAATTAAAAATTTAATACCTTTACGAACTGTAATAAATATATTGCGTTAATGAGACATAAATTTCGCACATTAACGA
>NW_017161998.1:0-229 GCF_001652005.2 Ceratina calcarata
AAATAATAAGGTTATAAACATTAAATATGTATGCATTAATAATTCGCGTTATAACATAAATTGTATCCAAATCACATTACCGTTAAGTACGCGGAAGAATTATGTTTTGTCATATTGTTAAAGTCGTAATTATTATTTGAAGGGCTAGAATAATTTTGCCCCTTAAATTAGTACAAAAGTATCAGTCTCAACTCTAAATTGCACTCAAATGTAAAAAATAAATTTAATA
>NW_017161999.1:0-229 GCF_001652005.2 Ceratina calcarata
AAGTGTCTCACTTGTAGATTGAAGGAATACCATGGTTTCGTTTATTAACCCTTCGTACTCCGCTGTCCCCTCTGAGGAGACATCGTAATTCTAGCATATTAATACCATTAAGGTTTATTAGTGATTCCGGGGAATCAACTTATTCCAGCGTAACTTTTTGAGAAATGCAAAATGTTTCTCTAAAGTTTTCTGTTGAAATGGCTCAAGAAATCAAATCTAAATCTTATAC
>NW_017162000.1:0-229 GCF_001652005.2 Ceratina calcarata
AAGCAATTGCTTGAGCACGGACTGTGAACCACCGGCCCATGGCCGGTATTCAGAGCCGTTGCTTATTCTTAAAATCGTCTTAAGAATTTGCTATCCCTGTCTATCCCATATTTCTAGTCCTTTTCTTTTACAGGGAACATGGACTTAAGCAAATGCTTAAGACGATCTTAAGAATAAGAAACGACTCTGAATACCGGCCATAGTTTCCGTCTCCTAACTTTTCTATTTG
>NW_017162001.1:0-229 GCF_001652005.2 Ceratina calcarata
TCGACAGCCCCAAGAATAAGTATGCGGAAAGTGTTAAGTTTCGACATATCATACAACAAAAGGGTGAATCAGTTGCTACGTTTGCGTTACGACTAAGGCAAGCTGATCGAGCAGCTTCTACACGGGCTCCATGATCGCTACATGTGCGACGAAATCATCTCGAAGAAGCCGAATACGTTCAAGGATGCGTACGAAATCGCGCATTCTCTGGAGTCGACACGGCAGACAG
>NW_017162002.1:0-229 GCF_001652005.2 Ceratina calcarata
TCCGAGTCTCGGACGTTCACGTGACCATCACAGCTCTTATACGTAGGTGGTCGCCTGTTGTACTATCCCGGTATGGTTCTTTTTTTACAATCCGGAGTATTCTGCATCGGGCCTGACCATAGTTTGGCGGTTGGATAGCTCCCCCGGGTAGATGCTGCTTGGCATCGTCCGAAGTATTTTACAAGGGGACAGATTATAGTAGCGGTCAGTCGGAGTTCCGGCTTTACAA
>NW_017162003.1:0-229 GCF_001652005.2 Ceratina calcarata
TTGGGTATAAAGGATTGACACGATTTATATAACAATTATATATTCTTTAGTATTTAATGCTCGATTACATACCAGCTCCTGCTTAGTTCAGCCTAATCAGCGGTTCGGGTGTCAGTGGCCTGTATGCTGACACTGGTCACTTCGCGATACTACGTATTTATTTCTATACTGTTTTTCTCGAGTTCCCAGCAGTTTCTAGGCAATGCGTTCGTGTGAGCTGGTCTCGGGT
>NW_017162004.1:0-229 GCF_001652005.2 Ceratina calcarata
GATTTTTATGTATTTATAAAAGACATAAGTGTGCTGAATTTTGAACAATATGTAAAATCATGGAAAATATTTGAAGCAAAGTCTACGTTACGACATTTAATTCATAAATACAAACCATACATTCATTCTTCAATTCTCTCTTCTAAATACTTTATTGTACATAAAAATTCGCAGTCTAATAATAACAAGTGAACTGGTACCATTCAATAAAAATGCGTTTAAATTATGC
>NW_017162005.1:0-229 GCF_001652005.2 Ceratina calcarata
AAATATAGGATGAAAAGATAGGAAAATCAAAGTCTAATCCAAGATACAAATACATTAGAGTAATACAACTTTTAGTATCTAAATAAAGAAAGAAGGAAAGTTAGTCAACAATTAATAGCAGAAGATACTGGGAAAAACACAAATAATGTGAATTAGATAGATTAAGTTCCTTTATCTCTTTGTCTTTCACTCACTATTCTTCCTACGTCTGCAAAGGTAAAAAGGTCAC
>NW_017162006.1:0-323 GCF_001652005.2 Ceratina calcarata
GGGTTACGGTACATGGCGGTAAAGAGCTGCTTGCTAAGGTAGCGCCGAAGCTGGCAACGGACGATGGCGCCATGGGGTTCTGGAATGCAACGGCGAAGGTTTTTGGATACTCGGCAGCAACGCTGTCTGGTGCATAAAACCGCCAACGTCCTGGTCTCGCTGCCAAAGCGAGTACAGCCTTTATAAATGAAAACTATTAAAGTCGATAAAGATCTTTACCGCTTTATTACAGACCATAGGTTACAGGCGACAGCGCCTCCAATCTCTTGCGCCGTCTGTTGACGTTTACCCGGCATTGAGAAGGCTGCCACCCAGCTCAAGGC
>NW_017162007.1:0-229 GCF_001652005.2 Ceratina calcarata
GAAAACACATTTAGCGATGTTTATCGACAAGGCATACTTACGCAGGCGATCGAATACTAAGCGCAAATGTTTTTCATGTTCCTCTGCATTCCTGGATGCGATGAGGATATCATCTATGTAACATCGTGCGAAATGAAGTCCTCTTAACACTTCGTCCATGAAGCGTTGGAACGTTTGGGCTGCATTGCACAATCCAAATGTCATCACGTTGAACTCGTAAAGTCCAAAC
>NW_017162008.1:0-229 GCF_001652005.2 Ceratina calcarata
ATCTTCCCTAATCCTGACGTGTACCTGTGCGTGAAATCCCCTCTCCGGTCGGGGTTACCTTTCTCGTTCGACAGCCTCTCTGTCTTACTAATACATCTAACCGGTTGTGTAAAAGGACAATAGAAAAGAAGGCACATGCTTCGTCGTTTATCGACCAGATCTCTCACTCTTCCTCATACGTTCGGCTTGTTTATTCGTGTCGTACCACTATATTTGAATAATATTATTA
>NW_017162009.1:0-229 GCF_001652005.2 Ceratina calcarata
AAATTGCTGAATCAACGATTTTGTGCGACCTTCAAGCAATCGCTGATGTTGCATTCTTTTCAACATCGTGAACGTACACGGGCCCTAACGCGTTTTTACAGGGAAGAAGGAGATCACCGTGACCTCCACAAAAATTGCTGATACCGCATTTTTTTTGGAAGGGGTGAGAGGGTTATCATCACGAACATACACAGACCCTAACGCGATTTACGGGGAGCGGGGGGACTAT
>NW_017162010.1:0-229 GCF_001652005.2 Ceratina calcarata
AGGCTTCGGAAATCGTATAACTATTCTGTTAGCATAACTAAATTGTGCTACTATCAGTTTGCAAGGGGAAGTCAGCTCAGACTTACAATTACTTCACATTATCTTTCAACGTATCAACGTTTATAGTTCAGAGAAGCAATGTAAATCATAACTTGGCCGAAATATGACTTACATTATAGCTTTTACACTACCATATCATGTCGCAACCATTAATATTTGAAGATGACAA
>NW_017162012.1:0-229 GCF_001652005.2 Ceratina calcarata
AAAAAAACTCCAAGATATCTGGTTAAAATAATATACGACTATCTAAGAAATAGAAAAATATTTACTTTCGACAAACTAGGCAATCAAATAATTAAAAATGTCAGTACCGGTGTTCCGCAGGGATCAGTTTTAGCTGCCACCCTGTGGAACATCGGTTTTGACTGTATACTTCAATTAAACCTACCTCTACAAGTCGATATTACAGGATGTGCAGACGACACTTTCTTGC
>NW_017162013.1:0-229 GCF_001652005.2 Ceratina calcarata
ATCATAAAGAGCAAAAATGTGTGAACCAACGCTCTTTAAAACTGAAAGACTTTATGATCAGTTCCGTGAATTATATTTAAACGAAATTTCGTAGCGATTGAGATTTGTGTGTGTGTGTGTGTGTGTGTAGAAATCATGAGGAAGAAAGTGAAGGTCGCCTTTTTTTACGTTTTAGTTTGGGTTTGTAATCAAAATTTGAATAAGACTGTTTAACCGTCCATGTGAGATT
>NW_017162014.1:0-229 GCF_001652005.2 Ceratina calcarata
ATAAAAATAGATTTGGGCCTGAAGTACCATAAAACAGTACCAAGGCCACGCTGGCGAGGGGAGGGTCTTAAAAATAAAACGTTTTACCTCATAGTCACCCTTTCTATGGTCGTCCTAGCAACAACGTCTTATAAATCAGAGTATTTTGTCATTTTCTTGATTCTTCAACGCCCGCGTTTGTACTAACTCTTGCGCCAATGCTGACTCTGGTTATTAACCAGAATTTAAT
>NW_017162015.1:0-229 GCF_001652005.2 Ceratina calcarata
ATCCTGTGCTCGATGCGAGAGCGCCTTGAGGTTTTGAGATTATTTCTCAAACAAGCACATTTTCATTAATATAATTACTATACTTCATTAAAGAAGGTATATGTTATTAACAAAGTTTATTAACAAGAATAAGTAGGTTTGTTAATCAAAATGAGTATTTATTAACATAGATAAATATATTTATTAAAAAGCACGTATTGCTGTCTTTTTCATATAAGAACATAGACAT
>NW_017162017.1:0-957 GCF_001652005.2 Ceratina calcarata
TTCGACTCTAACACTTTTTCTGGGAAACCCAGTATAAGAAAATAAGTTAATTTATTAAGGAAACAAATTTTGTCAACTTCGCGTTTCCCGCTACATCGTAGCATGATTTTCTCTCTCTTCCATCTTTATCTCCCACGCCTCATTTCACTCTTCATTGACGAACGAGTGAACTTTTTCTCTGGGAAACCGTTCTTCTATTCAACAGTTATTTTGATCGATTCTACGCATCAAACAAGATGAAAAAAATTCATTTGGACATTACGAATTCAGTCGTTGATAAATTATTAAGCGAGAGCGAGGTAACAAACGATTTTCATGTATTTTTTAACGTTTAGCATGAAATTATCACAATGTCGGAAATGTTTTGGAAACGTCTAATTCATCACATTAGACACAATTTGAAGTAATCGCAAAATATATAGGGTGTCCCAGAACTAGTGTTAGGCCTTGAAATGGGGAGGAGCCATGGTGATTTTAAACAACTTTTTCCTTTGCAAAAAAGTTGTCCGAGGCGTGGTTGTCGAGGTATGAACAAAAATTGCCGACCAACCAGAGCGTTCGTATATAAGACGGGCAGGAGCGCGATAACCACCTCGTGTGTTGCCGCGGCCCGTATGCCTCGCTCGTGACGAAAACATAGGATTAAAACAAAATTTACATGCAAGAGTAACTAAGAAATTGATTAAATATCAGAGAAAAGAAAGCAATTAGTCGTTTGTTATGTTCACTGAATAAATGCAACATATTCAATAACTAACAACTTTATAAATTACGTAGTAGGTAATGTATAAAAAATGGGAAAAGAATTAGAGTTGAAATTAATCGTTCGTCTTTAAGTTCACCTGCTCCTAAAAGAACTTCAGTAGGTCAATGTGCCGAAGCCTGACACTCGAAACTAAAACACATGGCCATATCTGTCAGTGACCTGCTTTAAACATCACTGCTGCCCATGTGTTT
>NW_017162017.1:3120-3939 GCF_001652005.2 Ceratina calcarata
CACATGGGCAGCAGTGATGTTTAAAGCAGGTCACTGACAGATATGGCCATGTGTTTTAGTTTCGAGTGTCAGGCTTCGGCACATTGACCTACTGAAGTTCTTTTAGGAGCAGGTGAACTTAAAGACGAACGATTAATTTCAACTCTAATTCTTTTCCCATTTTTTATACATTACCTACTACGTAATTTATAAAGTTGTTAGTTATTGAATATGTTGCATTTATTCAGTGAACATAACAAACGACTAATTGCTTTCTTTTCTCTGATATTTAATCAATTTCTTAGTTACTCTTGCATGTAAATTTTGTTTTAATCCTATGTTTTCGTCACGAGCGAGGCATACGGGCCGCGGCAACACACGAGGTGGTTATCGCGCTCCTGCCCGTCTTATATACGAACGCTCTGGTTGGTCGGCAATTTTTGTTCATACCTCGACAACCACGCCTCGGACAACTTTTTTGCAAAGGAAAAAGTTGTTTAAAATTACCATGGTTCCTCCCCATTTCAAGGCCTAACACTAGTTCTGGGACACCCTGTATACGTGCATATTTTTTTATTTTTTGTTCCACTGTCTAATTGTATTTGCTCAAAATCGGTTCAACTCAAGCTCAAATTCCATGCGTAGTATAATTCTGTTCTTGCAATTTTACTTGCATTCAGTATGTTGTGTGAGCGCTCCAGACTAGGGAGTTTTGGCTCCATAAGTAGATGCACGCGATGGCGTAAGAGAGGTTAAGGAAAGGGTCTCAAACAGTGTGGCCAGGTTGAGGACATGGACTTAAAGGACGGTGCATAGTCGAGGGGAACGGCTCCCAAAAGC
>NW_017162018.1:0-229 GCF_001652005.2 Ceratina calcarata
AATAATCGTCTTTACGAAATCGTCCTTCACCTCGGTCGTCGCGAGGTGGGAATCGTGAGGTATCTCTATCTCGCTCGCACTTAGGTGACACGTCACGCGCATGTCGTCGTACTCCGTCGCGCTCTGCCCGATTCGAACTTTTTCCGGTCGCGGTGTTATAGCCCTGTGAAAGGACTAGATTCCTTGACATTTGTCGCTTTTTTGCAATGCGCGCTTGGCAACAGCCAGC
>NW_017162019.1:0-229 GCF_001652005.2 Ceratina calcarata
TAAGAGCTGGTGAATACAGCACCTTTAGAGTGTGACTTGCCTGGTGGAGGATACCATGGCGACCCCAGACTTGGCGAATACAGCACCTTTAGAGTGTGACCTGCCCGGTGGATTACGAAATCGACGTTCAACCGTGTGGACCCCAATACCTGGTGAATACATCATCTGTAAAGTACCTACCTGGTGTAGAATATACCGTGGTGGAATCCAGGATTGGTGAATACAACAC
>NW_017162020.1:0-229 GCF_001652005.2 Ceratina calcarata
AATAAATATTGGAAACTGTATCATTTCGTTCGCAAAATAGCCGGGATTATAACGTCTCCAACATTGACTAAAGGCGATATACATAATTTAGAGGATTTATTTAAAAAGCACAACTCTATGTATGTTAGTCTTTTTGATAAATTAAAACCGAAAATGCATATTATGTTACACTACGTTCGAGTTATGCTATTAAACGGGCCAGTCATTCATTATTCAACAATGGCTTTCG
>NW_017162021.1:0-229 GCF_001652005.2 Ceratina calcarata
CAGATTCTTTATGTTAATGTACCTGAACAAATAAAAACTATTCTTACAAAAAAAAAAAAAAAATGAAGACTCCAGGCCAGTAATTTTTTGACGTAGGTTCGCGCCCTGTCAGCCGCACATATTTCTTTTTAACATATATATTTTTTTCTTACATTTACTGTTTATGGAGTTAAGTTCATTATTTAAACAGTATTTTCAAATTGTTTAAAAATATTTTAACATTGTTCCT
>NW_017162022.1:0-229 GCF_001652005.2 Ceratina calcarata
TGATTGTACGGCCAATACATCCTTAAATATCATTCCAGCCTTTCACATTGCGGTTACGTAATAATAATTATTCAGCATTTAATATCGAGCTGTTCCAATTTAAAATTTAATGCTTGACGCTAAAAGCATTCAAATCTTGCCTCTCTTCGTGTTTCTCTTATGCAAACTAAAAGCTTTTTGATATCGGAGAAACAATTGTCTGAAACTATTTTTTTTATATTTATAACTC
>NW_017162023.1:0-229 GCF_001652005.2 Ceratina calcarata
ATTTAAGGGTATGTGTTTTAATAAATTTAAAAATATTGGTAATTGATAACATGATAATATAATACTTTTGTGTTCCAAAGGCTGCATTATTTACCAACCCAATGAACGTAATAAGCATTGTTTAAAAAATATGTTTTGGATGGCTATAAATGGGCATAAGCCACTTTTAAAATTAATGAAAAAACTTTTAAAATTCTAAGAAAAGCATAAGTTCATGAAAAAAAATGTC
>NW_017162024.1:0-229 GCF_001652005.2 Ceratina calcarata
CTTGAGAAATATGATTTCAATAATCAAAACAAAATAATTATATACTTTCGAGTTATGAATAAAGCATTTCCTAGTACATCAGATGATTATAAGTGATCTTTAACTGCAAGAACAGCTTGTTTTAAGGCGATTTGATATTACTTTATAAAATATGGATGAGTATATTAATTAATTAAATGTTTATAGTAATCATTGCAACCATAGGAAGAAAATATTGATTATTTATATC
>NW_017162025.1:0-229 GCF_001652005.2 Ceratina calcarata
GCAAAGTGAAGCATGGTTTTTGAATTATTAACGAAAAACACTGACCAATGAGAGCACGTGTAGGGCCCGCGCATAGCCATGGTTGGTTCAGATCGTGACGCTCGGTAGAGGCTGAGCGCGAGCCCTACACGTGCTCTCATTGGTCAGCGTTTTTCGTTAATAATTCAAAAACCGTGCTTCACTTTCCATTTTGCCAAAGGAAATTGTTGTTCATACACACTTCCAGAGT
>NW_017162026.1:0-229 GCF_001652005.2 Ceratina calcarata
AAAGGGACGTGTGGCTTCTATGGAAGATTCGATGGATTCTTTAATAATGATAATGGAACGAATCTTTTATCGACAAACGATGAACGAGCCTCAGATTTTTATGCAGTTGTAAAAAATTAAGCTTCGAAGTCTGTCAATATTCGATTTAAAAATGAATATTAAAAATGTTTTTCACGTTGAATGATTTTCGAATTGCATAAAAAGTCTTCGGTTGGATAATGAAAACGGG
>NW_017162027.1:0-229 GCF_001652005.2 Ceratina calcarata
CGGGCCTCTTGCGAACCCAGAACCAGCATCGAAATAACAAATATTCCCAATATCCCTACTTAATCAATTCATAACAATTCATTATAAAATACTACTGCAGGTCGGACATATAAAACAACTCATAGAAATGCCGGAAGAATTTATTACAAGAATCAAAACTATATCCAAAATATCTCTTCTAAACAGAATAAAGTTAATAATAAATAATCGACGGAAAACGGGCTTCTTG
>NW_017162028.1:0-679 GCF_001652005.2 Ceratina calcarata
CGGTATGGCACTGATTGTGATGTGTCCAAGAGATCCACCATGTACGTACGAGATCGTCCAATCTACAAGGGGGGTTTCAAAAACTTAGAATAGCAGAAGAGACCATCAAAGAAGTTAGTTCTGAGCTATCAGGAAGGGAAAAGGGAAAGCACAATGATGCAGAGAACCAGAGGCTGAAAGAAGAAAACAGTAAATTAAAGGCATACATAGAAGTCCTGGAAAAAAGAGTTACTGTTTTGGAAAATGTAATCAGCAAGGGGAAGAAAGATGAAAGTAGTGTCCATGATAAAAGCCCCACAGATAGATCAGGCTGGTGCTACAAATGTGGGGGTAAAGAACATGTAGGCAGAAACTGTCGTGCATCCGTCATGACATGCAGGCTATGCGAAGAAGATAAACTGCTATCAACACACAGAATGGGAAGTAACGCATGCACAAACTACTCAGATTCAAAGAGAACGCCGGTCCTAGAAGGAACAAGAATCTCAAAGACAACAAGGGAACTGACAAAGGGAAACCAAAAGACGCACCTGCTGTAAGTACTGAGACTGAATCCCATACGGAAAGCTAAAGAAGAGCGAGCACGGACATGCATGACGAACCTGAAAAGGAGAAATAAATTAGGAATAAAGTTGCATTGTCTTGAACACCTCGGTAGTCCAGTTCGGTGTATAGCCTT
>NW_017162029.1:0-229 GCF_001652005.2 Ceratina calcarata
CTGTTAGATTCTTCATCATTAGCTGTTCGCGTTTTTCCGTGCAAGTGGACCAGAAGATGCGTTATCGATGAACATGTTGCTCCTAATATGTAAATACTACATCTATACACAGAATGTATTGTGTATCCATTAATGACTATGTCAATGAGGTTTTTAATAAATTTAAGAATTATTAAAATTCCTATGAATGCTGCGCTTATTGACCCAAACTCCATTATTCCTTCCCATA
>NW_017162030.1:0-229 GCF_001652005.2 Ceratina calcarata
CCACCTATCCTTAACAATTATACATGTACGTTTAAAACGATACTGTAAAGAATGTATTTGAGAGAACGTGTTATATTGATAATATTGGACGGTATTGAAAATTTGCCTTCTTTTTGAAAATTTGAAAAACTGCCGAACTAATGTTGCTGTCGTCCTCATTTATTCTGCGTTGGGAAGTGAAACTAGCGATAATGAATGCGAGATAGAGATTTTTGCGGACGAAGCGTTC
>NW_017162031.1:0-229 GCF_001652005.2 Ceratina calcarata
TGATTCAACCGCCACACAGAAACAAAGACCTGCAAACAAGCACAATTAATACATGCAACATTCAAGACGCAAAATATAAAAAATTGATAACCTGCAATTAATATATAAATAGAATTCATAAAAACCGAGAACAAACGAAAAACACGCAATGATCTGACACATACAGGTTAGGCCGAATAAAACGTAAACACGAGCATGAAACGATGCCGAAAAGAACAGAATACAGGGC
>NW_017162032.1:0-229 GCF_001652005.2 Ceratina calcarata
ATTCTCTATTGAGAATGTGCAACTACATTTAGTTGCACCCGAATTCTGCCCTTTCATACAACTTTTCATATAATTAATAAAGAACTTTGTAAGAAAAGAGCGACACCGAGGAGAGATTACTAAACAGTGCTAACGTCTGTGTTAACGCGCGTCCCAAGAACAGGACACAAACTTGAACCGGCAAGGTAGATTCATGAAATCCCACAGAATGACTGCTTCGGCGTGTACC
>NW_017162033.1:0-229 GCF_001652005.2 Ceratina calcarata
AAAACGTGTGTGTAATGGCTTCGAAGGAAGACTATCAAAGAACTATAGAAGAATACCAAAAACGCCAACAGGAAAGCTAAGCGACAATTGATAGACTCAGAGATGAAAGGAATAAACTTATGACACTAATTCAGCAAAATTCTACGGGCTGGGAGTCCCTTCCCGACGAAAGGTGACAAGGGCAGTTAGCGCAACAACCTCAAGTAAATTTTTTTACGACAATCGGTAC
>NW_017162034.1:0-229 GCF_001652005.2 Ceratina calcarata
GCGACCTTTCGAGCGTCGTCGATATTAACACTCTCGCTTTTGCATCTTTCTCCTCTCACGCGTTTTGTACCGCTTCCGTAGCTCCCGCCGTCAACACATCCGTGCCGTTCACAACCTTGTGCACGCCGGCTGCCCTAAACAAGGCCACCATCTCGAACTTCCACGTTAGAAAGATTGTTCCATTTAATTTTTCGATATGTCTCACCGATATATTATCCGACATATTTGC
>NW_017162035.1:0-229 GCF_001652005.2 Ceratina calcarata
ACCTTAACCTTTCGCTTTTTCTCGAGAAACATTATAAGTTCGAGAACAGATTAGGGCCTCCTCTCAATAATCTATTGATAACAGTAGCTAGTGGAATATTGCGTGCATTTTTGCTCTATTGTGCTGCAAGTTTGCCTTTTGTAAATGTTAAAAATACGAGTAAATCGGAGGGATCAGCATGAGAAACATGCGCCTCCGCACGTAGTGCATATTAGCGGAGACCCTTGTT
>NW_017162036.1:0-229 GCF_001652005.2 Ceratina calcarata
AAACTTCTTTCTTCTTTGCAAGCTTCTATGCAACTGTCCTTAGCTATGGTTTCAAGAATAGGTCCAATTTCTCTTTCATAATTTTTAAAAGTTTTTGCAGTCATATTTGGTATATTCATTACATGCAAAAATTTATTAATAGACGTATGCCCAAGTCCACAGTGTAATGCACGCAAATAGTTTTACGGTTTATAATTAAATGTAAAGATTAACATAAACTTACCTAGAG
>NW_017162037.1:0-229 GCF_001652005.2 Ceratina calcarata
AATGAACTTGTGCACGATGAAGTGTGGAAAATCATGAAATCAATGTAAAATTGCATCACAGTACGTTATTGATACATTATTGATTACAGATCGATTATGCACATAATGTGTTACACGGAAATAGTAATCGTAAGAAAGAACTGAAGAAATGTGCACTTTCCTGGCCGAACAACCAGACAGTTCATATGTCAATTTATAATATAAATATATTATGCGGCACAGACAGGAT
>NW_017162038.1:0-229 GCF_001652005.2 Ceratina calcarata
TGTAAATGAGATATACCCAACTGTGTACATCAAATTATTCTGATATTACCTGAGACTGCTTAAAAGCTCTTTACATAAAGAATAATTAAACCTTACTTTCGTAATAACAAGATAAATTTATTGTTGATTGATAATTTAAATTGAATAGCATGAAACGACGCGGCACGAGGGAGCCTAGCGTTTAAGTAGTAACGGGCGTTACGTACTGGACGCGCGCGCGTCTGACCAC
>NW_017162039.1:0-688 GCF_001652005.2 Ceratina calcarata
TACATGGATGAAACGTCTACCCTCTGTCGACTTGGATGAATCATCTGCATCAATGCATTTTCAATTTAAAAAATAATTTAATTGACGATGAAGATGAAATAATTTAATTGATGATTTAGATGACGATTTCATGAATTTTACATGCATTTGGAAAATATATTGTAAGGAACGTAGTTTAAGAAGGTCAGGAATTCATTTGTTAAAACTACGATCGTTATGATCAGCGAAACCTTATTTAACAAAATAGCGAAAGCCGGGACAAGGAGTACGATGTGAC
Source organism: Ceratina calcarata (assembly GCF_001652005.2). Classification (NCBI taxonomy): domain Eukaryota; kingdom Metazoa; phylum Arthropoda; class Insecta; order Hymenoptera; family Apidae; genus Ceratina; species Ceratina calcarata. The sequence goes on from NW_017162039.1 coordinate 278, forward strand.
CCGGTCAACAGTCGACTAAAAAGTCTTCCCCCGATTCCTTCTCGGTTCTTTGTCCTAATGCGTCCTACCCAACGCTTTTCCAAACGAACAGGGCCCTCTGCGTCGTTATCGGACCTTAAACAAAACGTACGAGTCCCGAACGCCTAGACATCTGGCTTCCATCATTTCGTGCCTTCGCTCTCAAATTGCCTACGTGCTATTTACTCTTACAATATGTACATAAAAAAGTATGAAAAGAATATCCACATAGAAATTTAAACAGCCTGCTGATAACCAGTCTTGCACGTTGCCGTCCGGTTACTTGACTCGTTGTTTAGCGAATCATTTAGAAAAAAGTAAAGCAATTTATATCCGAGTGCCGAGTTTCCGAACGGACAGCGAGAAAGACTGGTAATCTGTACATTGCAGAAC
>NW_017162039.1:1691-2839 GCF_001652005.2 Ceratina calcarata
TATAAATTTTTCAGTTGTACTAATTCAGTATTTGGTTTGATCTTAAAATTAATAAATAAATATTAAACGTTGTAATTCTTTAAGAATTCAATAACTTTTGATAGAACTCTCTTATTTTTGGTAATTCTTAGTTTATCACCAACTTTTTCTGTGAACAATTCACAAACATTTTGTTCTCCATTAATTTTATACTTTTGAAGAATGTCATCAAAGCTTACATTATTAATAGCTAATCTCTTTTCTCTTCTCTCTGCACGTCACAACCTCAAACAAAAGATTTCAATTGAATATCTAAGATGCAATATTACCAAATCTCAGCGACATGCGCAGGAGGTTCAATTTCACACTTCTGTGCCGCTCGGAGAGCGCAGTGGTACGTAACGTACACGTATGATAATCTCTGTTTAAGGAGGTTCTACCGATACATAGCTAGTCAAAGCTGTACTGCCGTCTGATAGCTAGCGGCGTGTGCTTGACTTCCGTAGTCCGACTCGAAAATTTGATAACACCGCGCTGTGTGTTATTATACGTATACTCTCTATTGTGACTGACTGCTGAGCTGATTGTGAATGAGAAAGATAGCGTATGCCCGAGTATGCATCTACGGAGTGCGACGTAGTCAAATCTTCTGAAGTTCAATCCTCGATGAAAATCATATTCTCTTATTTATTTTTAATAATTGTTCTATGCTCTGAACTACATTCTTCGAAGCAGCTATATCTTCTTTATTTACTTCTCTATCACTACAAATTTTTTCGAAGTAATCTCAACTTTTGTTCATTAGATATCACGAAAATAACGTGCCTTTCCATAAGAGTCAATATAAAAATTGGAAAAGTGTAATAATTTATTTCTCAGTTTTGGAGCTCTGAAACCTCACCAAAATTTGACTGTACCTTTATGAAGGTATTATTGACGAGTGTGTAAATTTACATCAACTTCTGAACTTTTAATCCATTAGCGGTAGAACCTCCTTAAGCAAGGGAAATACATGGGTTCGAATTATGTTTGGGCTGAACACGACTGGACCTGGAGAACGTACATAATTAAGTACAGTCGTCTGAAGCAAATGGATTCTTGTTTCTCGAGGTTGAAAAAAGAGGCTAAAATTATTAAAAAAACCTGAGAACATACAGTAGAAAGCAAAG
>NW_017162039.1:5775-6102 GCF_001652005.2 Ceratina calcarata
ACTCGCTTCTGTGTACTTCGAATTCGCCCCTGATTTTAAAATTAACTTTCTCACTTGATATATCAATCACTTCACGATCACTTATTCCCCTTAGCGATAATCTCAATGGTGTCCCTTTCACGATAATTTCTCGCGTTATCGGCTTTCTAATGAGCGTGACCGTCGATCCGACGTCTAACAGACCGTCTAACAGAGTAAACATTCATCTACTTTTCGTCGCGTTCGATATATCAAAACTTATTCCACTTGTTACTCTTTATATCCGATAATTCGGAAAACGATATTTCAGAATCGGCATTCGAATTCGGGAGGCATCTATATATATAA
>NW_017162040.1:0-229 GCF_001652005.2 Ceratina calcarata
CTATTCAGGATTTAAATGGCTCAAGGTTACCGCAGATCGACTGCATGATCTGCTTCCAATCTGCGGCCAATCTGCTTCAAGATTCCGGCACCGGGCGCTGCTTTCAATCTGCTGACGATCTGCTTCAACATTCCGGCAACAGGATCTGCTTCCAAAATGGAACTTAAATGCAGACACTAGTGATGGGCACCATCGACTAAAAACTATCGATTTAGTCGATAGTAGCCAA
>NW_017162041.1:0-229 GCF_001652005.2 Ceratina calcarata
ATCGCTTGATCATAAATCTCGCGATCTTATCGAATAGCGTTACGAACAATGTTTTATAAGTACTTGGGTATAAATTATATTATTCTATGTAGCTTTAACATTTTCAAAAGAGATTTCCAAGAAATTTAAATTGCATTAAATTAATCTCGCGTTCAAATATTCTTTAAAAGTTTTTTGTGAGAATTTAAATCTTTTTTCATATTTTATTACAAAATGTTTGCAACAAATC
>NW_017162042.1:0-229 GCF_001652005.2 Ceratina calcarata
TACGCGAGGACGATTTAGACCTAGAAAAGTGCATAAAAATCTGCCGAGCGGTAGAACTGGCAGAGATTCAAACAAAGACGATCGGCGAGGAAACAAAAGTTCATACGGTCAACAAGAAAACCGAAAAGCACGCGGCGGCCGGCAATTCTCGGAAGCAGACTTCGAGCGGCGCGCGTGGCAACAACACCGGCGGTAGCGGCAAGGCGCGAAGCAGCGGCGCAGGCAGCAA
>NW_017162043.1:0-229 GCF_001652005.2 Ceratina calcarata
TCGCTAAGGACTGAATACTTTTTTACGAAATAAATTTCAATTTTGCTTATTGATACGCAACAAGGTATGTTGTTTCTGAGAATTTGGCCTGAAAACGATAAAATAATGGACAATTCTGGACGGAGGCTTGCGTTCAGAACGTCACATTGTAATTCGGTATGTAATTTCAGTAATATTGTGAAAATATTCCCTAATAATAATGGATTATGACGAAGACAATAGTTCCGAA
>NW_017162044.1:0-229 GCF_001652005.2 Ceratina calcarata
AAAAATTATGCAAACGGCCTGAATTTGCGAGTCATCGGAGACAAAATCGTAGAGATCTTTACATTCAAGCAAGTGTAATTGCGAACAGAACGTCGTCAACGCCGCTTTTAAGAAAATATAAAAAATACTGTTTAATGAACTGTGTTTTAAAAATAAAAAAGAAGGTTTACGAAATTTTCTTGGCCTTGTAGGATTAAATTTTAATAGAGCGTTAGATTTCGAATCGTTC
>NW_017162045.1:0-229 GCF_001652005.2 Ceratina calcarata
CAAATGACAAAGATACGCTCACGATCCGAAAGGAAGAAAGGCGAACCGCTACGCATCCCTCCTAGGAAAACGTGGTCGCCGACCCTCTCAGCGACCGAGAGTACGATCACACCGGCCCTTCGTTCACCAGACGAGGCCTCCCACTGAAAAGATCCTGAAAACAACAGACTACAGAAATAACAACAACAACAAACGACAAAGCAGCAACAAACGATTAACTCACACGAAC
>NW_017162046.1:0-229 GCF_001652005.2 Ceratina calcarata
ATCTATTTATATCTTACCTCTTTATTTAATAAAAGAAAAAAAAAGGGGAACTGGCCGACGAGCGAGTAGGCTACTTTAGTCCTCCTGCAACAGAAAAATTAAACAAAAAATTAAAGCACAGGCGAGAAAAGAGAGAGGAAGAGAGGGGAAGGCCAGGAGTTACACACACATATAGGTGTTACGTCCTGACTCGCGGGTTCTTGCCTTTATTTAAAGTGCTTAAGCACAC
>NW_017162047.1:0-229 GCF_001652005.2 Ceratina calcarata
TCTTTTATTCAAACTAAAGAAAAAGAACTTTCCTACCAACCTAATCATGCTTATATATGATATGATCAGCTGCAAATCTTTTAACACCACGGATGGTACCTCTTTATCCATTATGTCATCTCAAATACAAGAGGGTCTGCAACAGGGGACTGTCAATTCCCCCATTCTTTTTAATATCTATACCTCCGAACTCTTCCACTTATTCAATCTGAATACTCTGAATAGTTCA
>NW_017162048.1:0-229 GCF_001652005.2 Ceratina calcarata
CAAACTAAATAGGAATTTGTGCGTATTGTATCTATGAAAGAATCCTCGAATCGATAGAACTGAATAGATTCACATGAGACATCATTGAAAGTGAAATTGATATTATTTTTAAAGAATGAAATAAATTCTTACCTGAATTTCATTTTCTGAACTGACATTTAAAATCCGCAATCTAATGCAAGGACAATGTGGATTGATGCATAGAATAAGTAGTGGACGTACAGGCGTA
>NW_017162049.1:0-229 GCF_001652005.2 Ceratina calcarata
AATATTCCCAATTCTTAATGGTTTCATGATAATTGAGACATACTCGGAAACATTTTGTACATACTTTTTAAACAATGATACTCAATATATGAGAATCATGTTGGAGCATCATACCTTCTGTTAAGTCCATCTATTTTGTATGAGGATCAATTTTTTATTTTGGGATAACTATTCCTTAATCTGATGTATTGAATATACATCTTCCGTTTGATTTTACTGGACTCACTTC
>NW_017162050.1:0-1465 GCF_001652005.2 Ceratina calcarata
CACACTCTACTATTGCCCCTAATAGGATCAGTGGGATTGAATTCTGCTTTATCAAGTTGATCAATCCTAAAATATACGTTGGGGTGGCTTACGTGCCTCCATCGGTGAATATTACACAGGCTATTCTTGATGTCTTGACTGGGGTAGGTTCCCCTTTTATACTTGGCGGCGACTTTAACGCAAAGCACCATGCATGGAATAATCCCAAGGCCAATAAGAGCGGGACTATCCTTTTTAAACACCAGTTAAACTATGCCTACGAGGTGGTCTATCCAGACAGTCACACTAGATTTGTGCCGGGTGTCAACCCATCGACACTGGATATCTTTCTCTCATCACTTGATGAGGCGGTTAAGTGTAAGGCACTGGATCCCGGTCCTTCTGACCATACCCCTGTTGTACTGTATTCAGACATCCTGGACCTAAAGTCAGGTATTGACACGGTTACCGACTGGCAAAAATATAAGTTGCTCACCGCCAACTATAATCTCACGACTGACTTCGGATCGGCCGGCGAAGTCGATGATGAGATTCGGAGTCTTACATGCAAACTGCACGCGGCGAGGCGTGCCGCCACCACTAAGTTGGACACCTCTAAGACTAGACACGGGTTCTTACACAATGACTCTTATCTTCAAACACTTATTAGGAGAAGAAGGAGAATTAGGAAACATGCCCAGAAGATTGGGGTTTCCTATTACTTCAGTTTGATCATAAATGACCTCACAAGAGAAATCAAACGCCAGATCTCGCATCTCAGAATTAAAGATTGGAACGATAAGTTGCACTCGTTTAAAAAAACAGATCCAACCTTCTGGTCCACATATAATATCCTTACAGGAAAGTACGCTAAAACCCCTCTGTCCAATCTTAGTGTTGGAGGCCGCATCGCCACCTCGGCTCAAGAAAAGGCTGAGATTCTCGCCGACCAATTCGAACAGGTCTACACGGATACCAGCTCTGCGGTCTCGCCGATGCAGGCAGAGGTGGACAGATTTATTGCCAGCTTCAGGGTGAGAGACGACGAACCTTGGGATCCCCTTGGGGATCTCGCTCCGTACGATGTCTTCCAAATTTTCAAACGTTTCGGAAATAACAAGGCTCGTGGCAGGGACGGGGTCTCGGCCTTGATGCTAAAAAGAGCATCCAATAAGATAATCTGCCAGATATTCTATATTTTCAAATATTGTCTACGAAATTCGTATCTTCCTGTGACATGGAAGGTGACCAAGGTCTCGCCGATACATAAGCCTGGTAAGCCTGGCGATCAGGCTTCCAGCTACAGACCCATCAGCCTGCTCTCTATACTCGGGAAGACTCTCGAGTTAGTGATATCTTAGGAAATACACAACCACTTGCAAATTAATAGTTTATTAATAGATCAACAATTTGGCTTCCGTAGATCACATTCTACGCTTCGTCAAATAACTAGAATTGCTCAGCAGATCACAAACGTACTAAATAC
>NW_017162050.1:1475-2311 GCF_001652005.2 Ceratina calcarata
CCTTACTAATTTTATATCATTAATTTTATCTTTATTATAAGTTACCTATATCTAACTGTATTACCATTTTATTAACTTTAGTTAATCTATGCACGCTTGTCTGCTAATGCCATAAGCATGCTGTTAATCCATTCCTTGGATGTTACAGGGTCTTGATTTTCCCCTGATCTGATTAATTTCTCTTATTTTATTCAACACTATGAATTGCGCTTAGATTACCCTTCATCCTGGTTGCGGTGCATTCACCTTATACTGGTCTCTGCCATATTCCGGTTATCACCCGACCAAGAATTCCATATCTACTGCTAACTCGATTTCATTGGTGGTTTTTTGAAACTTTTCCACCATCCACATCAAGACACCTATTTTATATTACCCGCCATTTGATGTCGCTAACTACATTTTCACATTCATGCATTCCAGTAAGCCGGCCTAGGTTGGCAGGTACAGAAATCGAAGGTGACTCCATCTAGACGTGAGGGCTGAACCAACAACTCGGGAAAACTGTGGAGACCGCCCCCCCCCACCTTCTACAATCATCGCCATCTTGGAAAAAAAAGTCCTTCGGATTAGTCTGGAGTTAGAGTTCCAGAACGCGGAATCGCTGTCTCACCCCGTTGAGAATTTTCGTGTGAGTTCAACTTAGATTTTCCTCGCGACTTTGGTGCGTTAATCGGAGTAGGAATTCTCTTATCTCAAGAGTTGACCAACTAATAGGATATTGTATCGAGTATATAAGAGAATATAAGACTGTGAGTTCAAACTTTTAGAGCCGTCTTGTACCCAAACCCTCCCTGGTGTGGAGGTCATAGGGTATGCCGATGACACGCTTATTC
>NW_017162051.1:0-229 GCF_001652005.2 Ceratina calcarata
ATTCAATGTATTCAATTATTTCAGGTACCTTACTTGCTTATTTTGTTATACCAATTATGGTATACTAAGGATAGAATGTTGTAACAAAATTAATTTAACTATTATAAGTTTGTGTAATTCATTGTATTGAATATATTATATCAGGTAGTTGAATATATAAGGTGTTCTGAAAATCGAAATTCAACCAGTCTGGTAGTAATTCTACATGTAAAAATAAGTCGAAAAGAAA
>NW_017162052.1:0-229 GCF_001652005.2 Ceratina calcarata
AAAAATAAAGATTTATTTCACGCGACCGGTAACACGGCCGCGTCCTCGATAGAAAAATACAAAAAGAACGAAAAATAAAAAATCCGTGCGCGAAGCGAACGTAAAATATTTATTTCTTTTCTGTTTGTCCTGCTCGGGTCAGGCCTTGGTCGTCGCCGCACGTGCTTGTATTATTTATTCCACTCGTAACGATAGGAAATAATTCTTCTAATTTGTGTGGACTGTATTT
>NW_017162053.1:0-229 GCF_001652005.2 Ceratina calcarata
TTATGCAATTTTTTAAGCAGCCCCACACGGTGCATGCCGCGTTGAAGTCTCCTCCAACGATTATCGGAATACTGCTCCACTGAGAGATCAGAGTAGAGATACTGCGCAGGCGTTTCTCAAACAGCAAACGGTTCTCACTGGGTGGGCAATACACCGAGATTATAAGTGTCGAATGGAGAATAATGGCAACAACATTATTCTCACATAATATTGTTTTTATAGATTGAGA
>NW_017162054.1:0-229 GCF_001652005.2 Ceratina calcarata
CGAAATTATTTCTTTGTTATTGATGATCTTACATCGTTTAGGCTGCATATTATTCCTAGGGAATAATCCTTTGGTCTCATTCCCTAAGCCCTCTATTTGACTCGATACGAACAGGAGGTCGTATCTTGCTAGCGGATTACGCTCCAGGTCAGTGGCCAATTGTTGGTCGACCGCCGATTGAGGGATCGGCGCTTTCGTAAAGGGCCTGCAGTGGGTATTGTAGGTTCAC
>NW_017162055.1:0-229 GCF_001652005.2 Ceratina calcarata
GGGTAGGTTGGCTCGGATTGCGACAGTCGGTCGTGACTTAGCGTGGGCTTTTATTAGTCAGTGTTTTTTGTCAATAATTCGAAAACCATGCCTCAGTTTGCATTTTGGCAAAGGAAATTGTTGTTCAGAAACACGTACAGAATCACCTCTCTTCGGCTCTAATACTTTTTTTGAGATACCCTGTATAGAAAACGAACAATACCTGCAGAATTGAATGGTATTATATTAC
>NW_017162057.1:0-229 GCF_001652005.2 Ceratina calcarata
CAAATAGAAAAGTTAGGAGACGGAAACTATGGCCGGTATTCAGAGTCGTTTCTTACTCTTAAGATCGTCTTAAGCATTTGCTTAAGTCCATGTTCCCTGTAAAAGAAAAGGACTAGAAATATGGGATAGGCAGGGATAGCAAATTCTTAAGACGATTTTAAGAATAAGCAACGACTCTGAATACCGGCCATGGGCCGGTGGTTCACAGTCCGTGCTCAAGCAATTGCTT
>NW_017162058.1:0-229 GCF_001652005.2 Ceratina calcarata
GAATAATATTTCTTACTGCTTAGTGACCATTTTGAATGTTATGGCAAATTAATTGAATCTCACATGGAATTGAAATTATTATCAGGTTTCTTATCTCTCTTGTAAAAAAGGATGTTTAAAGCAAATTGAAAAACTGCAGGGGGATGAGAAAAATATATTGAATTAAATAAATGATATTTCTCATTTCCTAGTGACAACTAAATATTATGACAAATTAATATTTTTACAC
>NW_017162059.1:0-229 GCF_001652005.2 Ceratina calcarata
AAAACGAATGAGATAGTCATAAAGAGACAATCTGCCTCTCGTACGAAGCATTCATTATTCTAGCGATTTTAATTAGATCTAAATGTCTTTCTCGTCCGATTCGTGGTATCGTTACGAATCGAGATGACATCTTTTAACTTTCATTGATGAGTAATCCGCGGATGCATCTCATCCTGAATGTCGGATAGAGACATGGATAAATACATTATTTTACCTTAAATCCATCTCG
>NW_017162061.1:0-229 GCF_001652005.2 Ceratina calcarata
AAGATGCGCCTACTCGGCTAGTGCCTGTGCACTGTCGCTGCGTACGCGCGAGGGGCAGTGATGTAAGATTTGCGGAATTTCGATCGCCGCGCGTACGGTGAGGACAAGTGGAACTGAAAGTCTTGATGTAGGATTTGCGGATTTTTCCGCCCATAGCGTAGACCCAGTCTAGAGTGCTGTTATGTCTTAGCTTTAAAGTTTGAACCTAGCCGCGCGCGTAATTTGAACG
>NW_017162062.1:0-229 GCF_001652005.2 Ceratina calcarata
ATTTCAGATTTGAATTCAACGATCTGGAAAACCCACATACAACAAGTTAGTACCCTATATGACGTTGTATTTACATACTCGAAAAATATTTTGGATCCGCCATATTGTTTTTCGTAATTTGGACTTCAGATTTGAATTCAACGATCTAGAAAACCCATATACAACAAGTTAGTGCCCAATATGACGTTGTATTCACATACTCGAAAAATATTTTGGATCCGCCATTTTG
>NW_017162063.1:0-229 GCF_001652005.2 Ceratina calcarata
TCTTGCATTTCAGCAACGCAAATATCGTATTGTTTCAGATGACGATTCTTATTCGTTCACTTTATAAGAAAATTCACTAAATAGAAAGAATTTCAATAAATGAGTTAATAAACTAATCTAGAATCGCGAGTTTTCTTCGAATTATTTATAGTTATGCAACATTATTTTCAGCGTTTTCGTTCATTTCCACACCGGCTTAGAATCGTCATTTGCGTGACAACGAACACTC
>NW_017162064.1:0-229 GCF_001652005.2 Ceratina calcarata
AATAAAAGAAAATTAATTAGAAATCTATTAACGCACCTGATCAAATTCCAATCGGTGAGCAAGTACTGACTCGAATGACGCGGTAGAATTTACCAAACATCGAATGGAATGGACTACGAAAGGATATCTGAATTTGTTTAATTCGCAAGTGACCCTACGGCCGCATTGCACGCAGCCAGAAAATCAAGAAAAATAATTACGAACAAGCACTGACCGGTAGACGGCATTG
>NW_017162065.1:0-229 GCF_001652005.2 Ceratina calcarata
GAGATTTACAATTAGAAATGCCGAAATCTAAATCTTTTTATGCGCTGCGCGGAATAATCCTTTCCCTGTTTCGTATAAGATTTCGTTTCTAGTTGCTAATTCGAAATCCTACGTCAACCTAAATACTTTGTGGAGATATTAATTCCGGGTCTTTTTCCATGTGCGATAATTCTTTTTTTTTTTTTAATAAACCTCATTTTGTGTTAAACTGCAAGAAGAATGGGTGAAA
>NW_017162066.1:0-229 GCF_001652005.2 Ceratina calcarata
TCTCTTAAACCAACATTTTTCATTAGGGTGATATCTCACACCTTTGCCCAAATCTTCACAAGTCTTACACGGTTTCTTTTCTTCATATTTTTTTTGAGAGTCTAATGTGAATTTTTTTTGAAAATTCTTTTTGTTCACTAGACATTCGAGTTGTCTCAATTCATTAAATAAGTTTGCTGTTTCTTTTAATTCTGACTTATCAATTCTGTTCAGTATAAATTCTGGTAAC
>NW_017162068.1:0-229 GCF_001652005.2 Ceratina calcarata
ACAGTGAATAAGCAGATATGAAGGACAATTCAATATTGAAGAAACATGTGAATAAGCAGATATGAAGGACAATTCAATATTGAAAATAATATTAGAAGTAGAAAATAATTCTTTCCCTTCGTTCAATGTTTAAATATTTTTATGCAATTGTATTACTGAATTGATCAAAACTATTTTGCCAGACACATAATCTGTAATAAAATAACAATAATCAAACTCATATATAGCA
>NW_017162069.1:0-229 GCF_001652005.2 Ceratina calcarata
ATATTTACTTTATCACGAACCTAATTAACTGTATATCCCGAATCAGCGTCCGAACTGACTAATTCATCATCTTCATACCATTAACGTTCAGACTATCCGGTCAAACTGTGAAGCCTCCTTGATTATTCCATTTCATATCCAACTATCCAATAGAACTACAGGCAGTTAGAACACTTCCTTGGTTTCCTCCGAGGAGGTCTCTTTCATGCATACGGCGTTAAGGTTCCCT
>NW_017162070.1:0-229 GCF_001652005.2 Ceratina calcarata
AACTATACTCACTATTGCATTAAAATACTAAGTTGGGATATTACTGTCCTGGTTTCTTTCTTCCTCAAAATTCGAATACACACACACACAATCATGGTTATTAAAATACTACTAAATGAGTGTGATGATGATACTACTAAAATCACCTCAAATTAAAATTCCAGACAAAGAACCCCAGTTTAATTTCAATCCCCGGACGATTAACCGAATTCAACATAACCTCATTATC
>NW_017162071.1:0-547 GCF_001652005.2 Ceratina calcarata
TTCACCTAACAGGGATGTTTAGAGAAGAGTGGGTTTATGAGAGAATAGGATAGATGTGGGGTAACTATATTAGTCTCTCTCACCCTCCCTATTTCTCTCGCTTTCTTCTTTTTTGGTCATTACGTATTTGGCGAATGAGTCGATTGTGTTCCATTTTGTCTCGGAAGACAAGAGGGCAGAGAGGATATCCCTAAGGGAGTTGATTTCACCGGTAATATGGTACGTAGCAATTCTGCGTTCTTGCCATGTAGGACACTGTAGAAACGTGTGGAGGTTGTTGTCCAGAGTATGGCATGCAGCGGTCTGTTCTTTTTTAATTTGGAACAGGTATTTACCGAAGCAGCCGTGGCCTGTGATAATTTGTGACAAATGGAAATTGAGTTTCCCATGTTTCCTTTTAATCCAATGTTCGAAATAGGGAAGGAATGTAGAGATGAGTGGATGAGAGCAAAGGGGATCTTCACTCTATCTTTCTTTCCACCTGTTGACCATGATATGAAATCTTTTGTTTTTAAGAGTGTTAATAGTTTGTTGAGAAGCATTATTA
>NW_017162071.1:1071-2536 GCF_001652005.2 Ceratina calcarata
CGCACGGTAGCGGTCAGCAGGAATTGAATTATGTCGACTAATCGTTTCGACACTTTAGGTCATTGGTCCGAGATGCGCTCGAAATGTAGAGCATGTCGAAATGACGACTAAGCATTTCGACATAAGTAAGGCATTTCGAGATACGCATGAAGACCAGGTCATGTCGAAATGATTAAAGAAAATTAGGATGCTGACTTCTGAGCTTTTCGGCTATAAAGCCTGGCCATCGGGGCCTGCAAGGCAGTCTTGTTTTCCGTCTTTGAACCCGCGACTCTGTCCGAGTCCTCATCAGTTTCGAAGCATCGTTCAGCAGTTTCCCTGAATCGAAAGATTCTTAAACGGCTTACCCGAGGGACGAACGCATTGCCCAGAAACTGCTGGGAACTCGTGAAGTTCAATATATAAGTAAATAAGTAACATTGTAAAAGTGAATAGTGTCAGCGTATAGGCCACTGATATCCGAACTGCCGATTAAGCTAACCTGCAGCGACTGGTATGTAAGAAAGCATTTGATATTAAAGAATATAGAATCGTTACGTAAAACCGTGTCAATCCTTGATACCCCGTACCTAGTCCCATCAAATAGATAGTTAGGTCAAGGTGTGCTTAAGCACTTTAAATAAAGGCAAGAACCCGCAAGTCAGGACGTAACATATGTTGTTAATTTTTTTTGTAAAATCTGTTAGGTTGAAGTAGAACATTGCACCATTGAGATACGCTGATGGCGTTCTCGCATGCCTGAGCGTTGAAAGAGTTGTTCTTCCATCTGGGAAAGGGATTATTACTAAGTTTTTGTTTATGGACAGGAGTGAAACGGAAAGAAATATATAGGTGATCAGAGACCGATTCTTGGTCTAGGACACTCCACTCAGAGAGGAAAGGGAAAGCTGCCCATTGGCGACGATGATATCAACTATAGATGTTCCTCGTGGACGGATGCAAGTTGGTTTTGTGTCGGAGTTGGTTATGAGCAAATTGTTCGACCTAATCCATTTAGCAAAAATTTTTCCGCGGGTGTTAGTATGGGAGCAGCCCCAAGCAGAGTTTGCTGCGTTAAAGTCTCCTCCAATAATAAGAGGAGATCTAATATGATTCCTAATAATTCTGCTAAGAACTTTAAGTCTATTTTCGAGGAGGGTGCGAGCCTCCTTTGGGGGAAAATAGACAGAGGCAACAGTGAAGCCATCCAATTCGATCATTATTATGTTATCGCTATTGAGAATTATCCTAGGAGAATCTGATGGGTTAAAATTTAAAATGATAGCGGCTTTATTGTCCTTGTTGCCGTACCATCCGGTTCTCACCCGATTGTGCGGTTCAGTGACTAAAGCTAAGCTATAATTATTGTTATGCATAACGGACTCTAACAGCGCTTGAGCTGCAATGGCATGATTTATGTTAATTTGAATGAATTTAAAGATTTTAGGAGTTTCTCGATGGTTCATTAATGGGTATTTCTATTTTC
>NW_017162072.1:0-229 GCF_001652005.2 Ceratina calcarata
GAATTGGTCGGCAATCAGCTCCGCCTTGCCCCGAGCATCGACCACCTCTCGCCCGACGTGCCTGAAGACTGGGAATTTTCCTCTATTAAATTTACCAGCTAAAGAATGATAAACTGGCCAGAAAGTAGGTGAAGCCTTTTTGAAAGATGCAAGTTTCCTTCGCCACTCCATGTTCCTCAAGTGAGAGATTTGTCTACGGATACCCCTGTTCAGATCCTCAATGATGAAG
>NW_017162073.1:0-229 GCF_001652005.2 Ceratina calcarata
ATAGAATTCGGTTCCGCATAGCGCTGAGACTTGAGGTCCTACAGAGGCCTCCACCTTACAAAGTGCAACGAGGAGGTGAGCAATTGCAGCAGAACACCGTTCGTTGAGAAATCAACATATACGGTTCCGGTCCTTTTTCGGAGTAATTCGAAAGCGGAAAGCCTCCGAAATATTCAGTCCACTAAGCACGCTGCTGAGTTGATTCAGCGTGCGGCTCGTACATTGCCGT
>NW_017162074.1:0-229 GCF_001652005.2 Ceratina calcarata
AAATATACGTGTGTTCGGACTAAACAATAGGTCATTGTACTTCCAATATGGCCGACGAGTGGAAGGCGCAAATAGCGACGCATTCGAACACACCTTATGTTTTTACATCATGGTAATAAATATGACGCTGTTTGATAAAACGATTATTTTATCTGATGCAAGACGATGGGCTAACTGTGAAAATGTGAAGCTTAATGAAGTCCGGAACTTGTGAGGAGTTAGAAATTAC
>NW_017162075.1:0-229 GCF_001652005.2 Ceratina calcarata
TGTTTTGTCCGACGCCCACGTGGTTGACGAGTGCAGTGGAATAATTCAGCCCTTGGAGCCTAATCAGGAGGCAATTGGTCATAAACGAACAACGATTCCGCCAGGTCGACTCTTAGCTATGGCAAGAAGGAATAACAACTCAACTACACTAGAAAAGCTGTTCAGAAACGCGAGAAAGGAGTTGAAAATATTCGATGCCCCAATAGTGAATGTCGCAGCCACCAACGGG
>NW_017162076.1:0-229 GCF_001652005.2 Ceratina calcarata
TTGGGAGCATGCTACGTTATGCATGGTATGCGTCCAAATTATCTGATAACAGAGAATTTTTTTCAAATGTCAATGATATTTCGTTCCCAACGGACACATTGAAGATTTCATGTGCATGCGGTAAAACTTCACTAGTCAAATGTAGCAGATGCCGTTGTAATTTATGCTTTGAATGTTTGTACGATAAATACCACCCTGAAATTTGCAATGGCGAAAATACAACCCACGA
>NW_017162077.1:0-229 GCF_001652005.2 Ceratina calcarata
ATAGATATAATATTTTTGATTTTGTACTTTGTATCATATTTTGTATTTTGTAGTTTACAGTATGGATACAGTTAATTGTAATAGGATAAGTATGAGTGACTAGAGAGGAATGAGTAGAATGTAAAGGAAAACTTGTGGAGTGAGTGAGAGAAGTAAAGGACAGTGTATGAGCGGATGTGCAGCCTCGTTTAAACGAGCTCCACTAGTTTCACCGCAGTGGGGCGTTCGC
>NW_017162078.1:0-229 GCF_001652005.2 Ceratina calcarata
CTTATGATATTCTTGTTACCAAAATAATAATTTACTTCTTGATTTTAAAATACATTGTAACTTGTCATGTTTGACGTTTAAGAATACATTGTCGCTTTTCAGAAGAAAGATAAGAATTTTGTTCACCTTATTTCATACACTCGTCGCACAATCTATAAATGTAAATAATTGCGTGTCAAATCTGTGTACATTTTACATCAAATATGTACTACAAATGATGGAATATCAG
>NW_017162079.1:0-229 GCF_001652005.2 Ceratina calcarata
TCGTCACATACACACTTATGTGTCCTAATTTCTGGTGGAAATTGTATTTGATTCATATTTAAAAAAGTGGGTCTCTTTTCTGTTAATTTACAAGCGTACCATGCGTATTGAATCATGTCTCCGTAAATAGGTGCTGATAATTGATTATGAATAATCGCGTGTATCTTTATACAGTCTTCTCTACTTGTTAATTCTCTCTTCAACCTTATTAAATCTGCAGCGTTTTGTA
>NW_017162080.1:0-229 GCF_001652005.2 Ceratina calcarata
ATATTGAGTCCCATCTTATATAATATTTATGTAGCCGACGTGGGAAGGAGATTACGTAGAATCGATCCAAATATAGATGTACTAATGTATGCAGACGACATAGTCATTGTAACATGGAATGACAACAGAGATACGGCGAAAAGTATACTTGAAAAGGCAATAAAGTTGATTGGGGAGGAGCTACGACTCAGAGGACTACGTCTTTCAGAAGAAAAAACTCAAATTTGCA
>NW_017162081.1:0-229 GCF_001652005.2 Ceratina calcarata
GGAATAGAAGAAGAGGTGAAGGACGAGTCCGGACAAGTCACGGAAGACAGCGAAGTAGCCTCGGTAGGGTCAGGCGACCATGTTACAGCAAGGAAGTCCTTGAAACAACCCCACATCATGATCGAAGGATACGATGTTAAAGAAGTTATCAAGATTGTAAGCAATAGGAACAACGAAGAAGTTAGTATTAAAAACTTAAGTAACAATAGATATAGTATAATAGCTAGCA
>NW_017162082.1:0-1689 GCF_001652005.2 Ceratina calcarata
AGTGTCCATCCTAAACGTGTTTCCATTGCAGTTAAGCCGCTGTCTAACACGTGTATCCTACCAGTAAACAATTTTCCTGCCACGTCCGCGCCAATGAGAATAGCTACCGTTTTCTCTTCACTGCAAACATCTGTTAACTTAACATTAATCTCGTCCAATTCCTGTAGCCACACTCCTTTGGTTACACTCGGTACGTCTGCACAAATCAGATCCTCTTCGAGCGCTTGAAAATTGCACCTGTATGTGTCATCCAGACTGCCGACGCGAATCAAATACCTGTTGTGCGTGGTGATGTTCGTTTTCTCGCCTCCGAAAAGTAAATGCACTAAATCTTGCTTCCCCACTGGTTCATATTTTAATCGTTCAGCCATTTCTTTTATAATATATGAATTTTGCGATCCAGTGTCTATCACCGCGCGCACAATCACCTCACTCGAGTCATTGCGTAATTTAACTTTTAGTGTTTGCATAAAAGTACTCGGCACATTACACGATATAGCTAAACTGCATTCTTTCTGTATATTAACGGCACTCAAAGAATTTTGCGGTTTCTCACTTTGCGTATCACTCCGACTTTCTTCTCTGCACATAATGTCAACGTGGCGACGAGCGCACTTCGTGCATTTGAGATACACCCGACAAAATCTCCTATTGTGACCAATTTTTAAACAATTGAAACACGCACGCTTTCTCTTCACAACCTCTTGTCTCTCTGCAAGGGACATAGTCTTTGCCTGAGTACATTTCGCACTGTCGTGATCACTCTTTTGACAAAATATGCAGACAACCTCTCTGCCCTTGTTAATTAAACTACGCGCACTTGGTATGTCTTTTCCTGTAGTCTGTGGCTTGGTTTTCTTAGAACGTTCTGTTTCACTTTCATCTCTAAGATTAAACCCTTTCACGGCCATTGAAATACGCAACTCGTTTTGTACTTCTAACTCTAAAAATTTAATCAACTTTGTTAACCGTGTTTTTGAAGCATCTGAGGAACTCACGGACTCATTAAAGTCATTGGTGCTATTCGATCGTTGCCATACTCTAAGCAATTCTTCTGGCAATGATGATTCCACCAACGGGAAAAGCATTGCTGCACACTTATCAGTCGCTACACCGAGTGTTTCTAATGCTCTCAAATATGACTCTATTTTATCATATAAACTCGAAAGCTGTACTTCTTTCTTCGACATGGCATTTTGAAGTACTAATTNGGGCGCTTATATCCTCAAATATCCCTCAGAATTCCGCTTACCAACTGTTTTTTCGGGTAGTTTCCGTTGAAATACACCTTCTTCAAGGGTTCTCAAGAGGCATTCATTCTTGTTTTATAGATATATGGGATACAAGTCGACTTACAAGCGTTTAAGCGGTACGTACCTTGAAAGGACGCATATATCCACAAATATCCCTCAGAATTCCGCCTACCATATGGTTTTTCGGGTAGTTTCCGTTGAAATACACCTTCTTCAAGTGATCTCACGAGGCATTCATTCTTGTTTTATACGTATGTGGGATACAAGTCGGCTTATAAGCGTTTAAGCCGAACGTACCTAGAAAGGGCGCTTATATTCTCAAATATCCCACACAATTCCGGCTCCCAACAAGTTCATCTGGAAGTTTCTCTTTAAATACAGCTCCTTTAAGTGTTCTGAAGCGGAATTAACGAATCTTTCATACATACGTGGGATA
>NW_017162083.1:0-229 GCF_001652005.2 Ceratina calcarata
TCTTGAAATCGTGTTAGACGAACTCAGTGCAATTGACTTATCTCGAGTGAAATTCATTTAACATTTCATATTTTTTTAAGCATTATTTACACTATTTAAATAATTCTTTCATTATGTTGTTAAATATTTGATTGAATTTCGATCGTAATTGCTTAATGGACCGGAGATACGCACGTACAGCCTAATAAAGTTTCTTTTATTTCGCCAACTAACTTTATCACGTTATTAC
>NW_017162084.1:0-229 GCF_001652005.2 Ceratina calcarata
ACGTTTCTCATCGAATTACCTCGTTGAATTCTCACGTTAGGGAATACGTCTCCGGAAAAGATTATAAGCGTGAAATTCTTCAGACAAGTCTTTCCCCCAACGCTCTACGGTCTCATATGTTTATCAAATGTAATTAATTTAAAGTTAATAACAAATTGCAAATAAAATTTTGTAGAATAAAGGCCTGTTCCCATTACCGTAGCCATAGTGAGAATATTACGTGGTAGGG
>NW_017162085.1:0-229 GCF_001652005.2 Ceratina calcarata
ATTTAGAAACCGGTGCATGGTAGGTTCAGTGTTACTATCAGGATTAAAAACCGAATGTCATAAATTCTTATCCCTTATTTATAGCCAATTTAGTGAGTAATATTGACCTGACCTTAAATAATTTTAGTAATATGAGCAAACAAATTTCGTTTTCTTTTCATTTCTTATAAAAACATTTAGAAACCGGTGCATGGTAGGTTCAGTGTTACTATCAGGATTAAAAACCGAA
>NW_017162086.1:0-229 GCF_001652005.2 Ceratina calcarata
GATAACCGGGACAAATTCAAAAATTGAAGAAACACGCTGTTGACAAGCAGTGTCGATATTAATACGATATTGTCGTTAACAGCGTTAAATAATTACGCGAGCGTCGAAGCGTAAAGGACAGAACGATCCGATCCATGTTGTGCAATGTTATTTATTTTGTTACAAAATATATTCGGAATGCGAAGTATATAATTTGTAATAAACGGTCTATACAAAGTTATGATAAAAA
>NW_017162087.1:0-229 GCF_001652005.2 Ceratina calcarata
CGATTGTTCGTCGGACTAATTAACGTCTCTAGACGAGCGCAGCCTCGCCGCCGCCGCCACTGGCCGCGAATACACAATTTTCTTTGTTCGAGCAACGTTTACGATAGTTATAGACACTACCGATTGACTCCTCCGATTGCAACGAACAAAACCTTCTTAGAAAATGTGGTCACAATATAAGAAAGAACGATAGGATCAGTTCTGAAGTATTCGAGACAGAAAAAAAATT
>NW_017162088.1:0-229 GCF_001652005.2 Ceratina calcarata
ACCTTAACCTTTCGCTTTTTCTCGAGAAACATTATAAGTTCGAGAACAGATTAGGTCCTCCTCTCAATAACCTATTGATAACAGTAGCTAGTGGAATATTGCGTGCATTTTTGCTCTATTGTGCTGCAAGTTTGCCTTTTGTAAATGTTAAAAATACGAGTAAGTCGGAGGGAACAGCATGAGAAACATGCGCCTCCGCACGTACTGCATATTCGCGGAGACCCTTGTT
>NW_017162089.1:0-229 GCF_001652005.2 Ceratina calcarata
ATATGATGTTATTGGACGAAGGGCCTCGTTAACCGAATGTGTCCAATAACGCGAACAGGACTGTAATGGCGTGGGCTTTACAACGTACGTTAAACGCACCATCGGCACAATACGGAATAGCAGTCATGAAACATTTACCTTTTCTGAATCGAAAGTCATTCGGACATTATTCCGGTCCTTCAGGAAATCGAAGAGCTCGTACGCAAACCATTTGCTTCTGTACACATCG
>NW_017162090.1:0-229 GCF_001652005.2 Ceratina calcarata
ACCCACTATCAGTTTTTTATCAAATTATGTTTAGATGTACATGACAAATTTCGAAGTTAGACACTATTACAATTGAAAATGTTAAGATGATAATTTCTGCTGACAGAATACTGAATAGAATATTATCCCAAAAAGTGTTAAAATCGAGATCGGAGACATCGGATTCTAAATCAGTATAGAATTTCGAGACAAGCTCATTTTATGTAACATAATTCGAAAAGAGTACTTA
>NW_017162091.1:0-229 GCF_001652005.2 Ceratina calcarata
ACATCACGCTTGGGCGCAACGTGACCTGAGCGATTCGCGATATGCCTATCTCTCGGCGGATACCATCTACCGCAACGTCCGGCAGGACGATCGCCTTTTCCTGCTGGTCATTATCGGGGTTAGGGTGCATGACCCTAAAGAGCTGCTTGCTGTTGAAGATGGTTACCGGGAGTCCGAAGCCAGCTCGGACGCACTCCTGAGCGGTCTGCGCTCACGCGGCCTGAAGGTA
>NW_017162093.1:0-945 GCF_001652005.2 Ceratina calcarata
CATGTTGTAGTTCTTCTCATTAAGCTTGGTGAGATCGAACGTTTCCTTATCAGCCATGATTAGAAACAATGCTGATAGCACTTACAATATAAAACTTAACCAAAGACAATACTGTACACTCAACTAACCGGCGCGACACGTGGCACTGATTACGTAATATTTTATTTCTTAACAAAATTCACTGGCGCAGTGGAAACGGTCTGGGCCCATAACCTGTAGAGTCTTTTACTTATCAGGATTGATAAATAAACCGCAGAGCCTGTACCAAATTGAGAAAGAATTTATTGTAGAAATAAGTATAATATTATCACGTGTTCACCGCTTAGAATTTGCGACTGTTCGCATGAGCTATCGAAACCGAACTACTAACCGTTCTTTTATTTTGATACAACGGGGACGTACTAACCGTTTACTTTTCGCAGAACATAGGAACCTTTTTTCTTTTGTTTCGGTCGCGTCCCTATTGTAAATGTTCCTACGTGATATTATGTCTTACAACCAAACTTACCTATCTAAAGGGACATGAATATCCCATTTCAAATTATATGGTAAAGCTAATTCAACAGGTTGAAAGACTGAATCGAACTCTGATACCTCTCCTGACAAAACTATCGGCGCCAAAACCCTACGAATGGTATAAATACGTTGACGCTGTACAACAATGTTTAAACACGACACCGCAGAGAAGCATTGGAATGACGCCTTTTCGCTTGTTATTCGGTATTCATCCACGTACTCGAGATAATCCGGATATTCGAGAATTGCTGCAGTACGAGCTGGTTACTTCCTTTGAGAACGATCGAGAAGAGTTACGACGCCAAGCGAAAGAGAACATCGAACGTGTGCAACGAGAAAACAAGAAGGGTTATGATTCGAAGAGGAAAGAAGCGTTTCGCTATAAAGAAGGCGATATTGTTGCAATTAGACGAACGCAACATGCACCAG
>NW_017162093.1:2832-3115 GCF_001652005.2 Ceratina calcarata
AGATATTATGATGTATGGCAATGTGTATCCTCCTAATCACGTTAATACGATGAATTTGTTAATACAAAATTCAATATAAAATCTGGTCAATCGGATAGAATTCATTGATTTCAATTGTATAATTTCAATAGAATGGATTGTGTTTGAAGATTGGAACTGTGCAGGGCTTAAGAGTATTGCTCGGCCTGCAGTTCTTGACTTAATCCGTGTTTCGAGAATTTGATTACAAATTCTCGGAAATATAAACACACTTCAACGGAATATAGACGGTTCCCGGGTATAA
>NW_017162094.1:0-229 GCF_001652005.2 Ceratina calcarata
CGTTATCCAGCTAGGCCCTTAGGTTTTCGCAGACAATTTTTTACAATAACTTTTTGTCGCAATAATTTACATACATTTATATATATTTGATCTTTTATATATTAGATGCAGTATCCTGCAATGCACAAGCCACAAGTTCGCAATCGATAAGAGACCCATACTTTTTATAATAGACACGAAGCATGCAAATTTCTGATCAATTAATGACAAATTTTCAGTTAACGAGGAA
>NW_017162095.1:0-229 GCF_001652005.2 Ceratina calcarata
AGGTCCACTTCCTCCTTCGACCAAGCCGAGGCTCTGTTGCTTGGTCTGTTCCTGTCCTGGTCATTTCTACTACTCGTTGCTCTCTTGCGGTTCCTCACTTCGGGGTGTCGATGCATCTCGTGGATCGACAAGCCCCTCTGAGACTGAAATGATTCCCCGCAATTTTCGCACGAATGGACCCCATCTCCCGCATCTGTTTGCGTCGTTCCTTTGCATTTCGGGAAGTGAC
>NW_017162096.1:0-229 GCF_001652005.2 Ceratina calcarata
CACATTTTATATTATACACGTCTTCTATATGAGAATGTATACGTTTACCAAGAATTAACGTGGAACGAAACACTTCTTCTAGCCATTGTATTAAAAGTTTCACGAGTACAAGTTTTTAAGAATAATTTTTCTATACTCTTTATTATTTCTTGTCACTTGAAAGAGAATTAATAAGATCGCAACTATAATAATGAAAATGGAAATGTAGAAAATTTTTTTTTATCATGTC
>NW_017162097.1:0-229 GCF_001652005.2 Ceratina calcarata
CGAGATGGATTTAAGGTAAAATAATGTATTTATCCATGTTTCTATCCGACATTCAAGATGAGATGCATCCGCGGATTACTCATCAATGAAAGTTAAAAGATGTCATCTCGATTCGTAACGATACCACGAATCGGACGAGAAAGACATTTAGATCTAATTACAATCGCTAGAATGATGAATGCTTCGTACGAGAGGCAGATTGTCTCTTTATGACTATCTCATTCGTTTT
>NW_017162098.1:0-229 GCF_001652005.2 Ceratina calcarata
CGGAGGCGCATGTTACACATGCGGATCCCTCCGACTTACGCGTATTTTTAACGTACATTATTAATTATTATTGTTCACATTGTGTACATGTCCTATAATTCTTTCTTTTGTACAGTTTTCATTGTATATAAAAAAATATACATTAAAATATACGTGTTAGTCGGGTATGATAATGTATCGAAAGCGTACCGTTTATGGAAACCGAAAACAAAAACTGTAATCCGTGCGC
>NW_017162099.1:0-228 GCF_001652005.2 Ceratina calcarata
ACACCTGGTAGACGCATACACGTCCCGAGCAGGTGCTTGGAATTGGATTTTTATAAAAGGGCTTTAAAAATGAAAAATTTTGAATAAACTTTTATAATAAAATTTTAATCTTTATTTATTATCCTTTAAATAAATGCACCAGAATAATAACTTATTCGACGTTTTGCAAATACTTTTTATAATCTTGAATACATCTAATTAATAATTCATTCGGAAATTCGTTATGAT
>NW_017162100.1:0-228 GCF_001652005.2 Ceratina calcarata
AGTAGGTACTGAAGCCAAAACTCGTTCGCCTGTGGTTTTTGGATCATTGCCGGGTTCTAGTTAGAAAACAATTTTGTAAAAATTATAATGAATAAAACGGACTTTGCTTCGATTTTATCGGATAACAGAATATACTATTAAAAATACTATTTAAGTATCGTCGAGAATGATTAGATAGACTGCCATTACTAGAATGAACTTAAATTCATATAACATACAGTCATGACG
>NW_017162101.1:0-228 GCF_001652005.2 Ceratina calcarata
CCAAAAAAAGAAAAATGCCAGGCGAAGCGATTATGAAAAGATCTTCTTCAATTTGTGTTTCAATGACAAGCGTAAGTTGCTTGATCGATTAATTAAGAATGCAACGTAAAAATAGCGCGTTCTATAAGAAAATTTCAGAAAATACCCCATCGCCGCGTGGATAGATCCTTCGCGCTTATCTTATCTGACGAATTGACACGATGCCTCTCGTCACAGTTCGCCGTAGTT
>NW_017162102.1:0-228 GCF_001652005.2 Ceratina calcarata
AGCTTGTTTACCCTCAATACATGTATTGCACTTTTCCATTCCTGACACCGTGATCAGTCTGAACTGTAGTCCGTACTCATCACTGAAACCACCAAGCCTTTTTACATTTTCATAACTTAAGTGTCTTCCTTCATGGACAATTTTTAAACCTTCCGAATCCAATTTTCTAACAAACAAGAGATTGAATTCCAAACCCTCGACCGAAAGAACTTTTCGCATCAGTATTGG
>NW_017162103.1:0-1330 GCF_001652005.2 Ceratina calcarata
CCCTTTCCCAGGCTCTCTCTGTCTGGCGGACCCTTTCCCACCCCCTTAGCGACCACCCGACCGAACTTGCAAGGGTTGCCTGCCTTTCTACGGACCCGAGTTCGGGAATTCCGAGCGTCGTGTTACGTCGCAGACCACTCTCCCATCTGGATGCTCTAGAAATTGTGGTTACACAGATATGGTATCCTTCGACCCGTTGAGATAACCACGGTTTCGGGTTTAATAGTACGATCTCCATTTTGCAAAGTCATATGTTCTAATAGTAGATATACATTCTTAATACGATTTAATTATATTCATAAACGAAATATTTACATTAAAATAAAACAATTACATGTCATATAAGAAATCATACTATGAATCATCGAATAGACAAGTATTTACGTTCATGTGCGTAGTTTTCAAGCATTGAAATTAGACATAAAACATGTTATTCAAATATCAGAAATTTGCATTTTCTAAGAGAACGAGAACGACTCAGAAGGAAAAAGCACTCGTCATGAGCTGCATAATGTGCGAAACATGTAAGGATGTCGTAAATCAGGCTCTTTCCATGGGGCCTGAGGCTTGGCCGTTTTCTAGGATGAATCGACGAGGCACTCTTTTCCGAGTCGTTGCGACACATGTTTGTGACGGTCTTTTTTCATTTCTTTGTTACGTGTGGGGATATGGCAGTTCAACTTTATTTTCAACGATTACTAACAATTTGTTTATTCCTAATCCGAGAACATCTGATTCGACTATACATTTTTCATTGCGTATCCTAAGATTTATGAAGAAGCGTATCGGAAACGTGATACGGCGCATAGATTATAAATAATTAACTACCGTCGAACGCAAGAAACGCGAAGAAAGGAACCCATTCTCGGCGGAAGGTTCATCAAATTTGCACGAGAAAAACTTTTCCGTAGCGGAGAAAATACACGCGATAATGTTCGCCGAAGCAATCCGTTTCCCGGAGTGGCACGGCCACGGGTGGAAAGTTTGTTTCGAAGGGGCGGTGATTACAACTGAGGGCCGACGTATATCGGGAGAGATAACAGCGACGACAGCTCGTTAACGCTGGGGTTGCAGCGACGTCGCGACGCGACGTTCGATAACCGGCATCCGTGGGCGTACGCGACTATAAGCCGGTCGTGACTCTACGTGCATCGTCCAATATCGATAATGGAAGAATTAATGTGCGTCTTGAGGTATCATTGATATATCATTTGTCGTTACGTAATAACAAAAACTGATCTTCAACAAAATATCCGACGATGGGCCGAGGGGGGCAGAGAATAGAGAAAGTTACAGAATTTAAATACTTGCGATAGACATTTCAGAAGAA
>NW_017162103.1:2390-25729 GCF_001652005.2 Ceratina calcarata
CTCGCCCCGGATCTACGGATGATTGCCTGAGCTCTGCGCTCACCGATTTCCTGGAAACCGATGCCAATTTGCTGATCACCTTTCGTCGATACTTCTAAGGACGATTGTTAGAAGCAGTCGTGGTCAACTTAAAATGAATTCAACTTTTTGCGAGAACGTTTTTAAGTAGAATAACTGTTCTAATTTAAATGTTAATAATCGTGTGAAGTAAAATTTTAATATACAGGACTTGCTATAACTTTGTTATATTATACATATTACATTTGGCCATATAATTTTTGCCAAAGACAGTACAACCTGTTGAGAAACGAGAAGAATCGTCGCAGACGACTGCGCGTGGAAAACGGATAAGCTGGAGGACTAGGAGCCGGGAACCCAATTAACGCAGCGAACGCGTCCTAATTAACTCCTCGATTACTCGGTTCCCCTCTGATTTAGGAGCAAACAAAGAAGACGGCTCGGTTTCAAGAAGCGGGGTCACCGTTAACATCCGGCGACGCGTCCTCCGGCTCCCTCTGACCCGATCCGCGCCATCCCCAAGGTTCCGAGTACACATTATAATTGCGCATATTAAAATGACGTCACGACTTCGCCGCCCATCCATCCATCCGACCAGCCAGCCATCTTTAATCAATAATGGAACATCAGGGACCATGACAACAGATACCCCTTTCCCAGGCTCTCTCTGTCTGGCGGACCCTTTCCCACCCCCTTAGCGACCACCCGACCGAACTTGCAAGGGTTGCCTGCCTTTCTACGGACCCGAGTTCGGGAATTCCGAGCGTCGTGTTACGTCGCAGACCACTCTCCCATCTGGATGCTCTAGAAATTGTGGTTACACAGATATGGTATCCTTCGACCCGTTGAGATAACCACGGTTTCGGGTTTAATAGTACGATCTCCATTTTGCAAAGTCATATGTTCTAATAGTAGATATACATTCTTAATACGATTTAATTATATTCATAAACGAAATATTTACATTAAAATAAAACAATTACATGTCATATAAGAAATCATACTATGAATCATCGAATAGACAAGTATTTACGTTCATGTGCGTAGTTTTCAAGCATTGAAATTAGACATAAAACATGTTATTCAAATATCAGAAATTTGCATTTTCTAAGAGAACGAGAACGACTCAGAAGGAAAAAGCACTCGTCATGAGCTGCATAATGTGCGAAACATGTAAGGATGTCGTAAATCAGGCTCTTTCCATGGGGCCTGAGGCTTGGCCGTTTTCTAGGATGAATCGACGAGGCACTCTTTTCCGAGTCGTTGCGACACATGTTTGTGACGGTCTTTTTTCATTTCTTTGTTACGTGTGGGGATATGGCAGTTCAACTTTATTTTCAACGATTACTAACAATTTGTTTATTCCTAATCCGAGAACATCTGATTCGACTATACATTTTTCATTGCGTATCCTAAGATTTATGAAGAAGCGTATCGGAAACGTGATACGGCGCATAGATTATAAATAATTAACTACCGTCGAACGCAAGAAACGCGAAGAAAGGAACCCATTCTCGGCGGAAGGTTCATCAAATTTGCACGAGAAAAACTTTTCCGTAGCGGAGAAAATACACGCGATAATGTTCGCCGAAGCAATCCGTTTCCCGGAGTGGCACGGCCACGGGTGGAAAGTTTGTTTCGAAGGGGCGGTGATTACAACTGAGGGCCGACGTATATCGGGAGAGATAACAGCGACGACAGCTCGTTAACGCTGGGGTTGCAGCGACGTCGCGACGCGACGTTCGATAACCGGCATCCGTGGGCGTACGCGACTATAAGCCGGTCGTGACTCTACGTGCATCGTCCAATATCGATAATGGAAGAATTAATGTGCGTCTTGAGGTATCATTGATATATCATTTGTCGTTACGTAATAACAAAAACTGATCTTCAACAAAATATCCGACGATGGGCCGAGGGGGGCAGAGAATAGAGAAAGTTACAGAATTTAAATACTTGCGATAGACATTTCAGAAGAACAGTAATCACGAAGGATACGTTAAAGAGCTGGCAAAGAATACAATGATAGCAATGAAATTGACATGACCGAAAGAGATTCACAGAAACAATTTCGAGAGAAAAAGTAAGTAGCGGAAACCTGAGAATGGGAGGAGGAAGAGAAAAGAAAAAATACAAGGGAAGTATGTAAGGATGTTGGTTTTTTATGTATGAAGGCAATTATTTTATCACTTTATATCATACCACTCTTTTTAAGGCCGAAAATTATGAGATAAACGATTACTACAAAATATCTGATCAGGTAACAATTAAGAGTAATCATACATGATATATTGACTAGATTTCACAAAATGATTATATTTGCATAGATTATAAAAAATGTATTCAATATCCAAGAACATGTAGAATTTCAGATGTGGAATGCATATTATTATTGTATTTTTTTTATTATTTATTTAGAAAACAGAAATTGCTACTCAGATTTCATTTTCTATATTGGTATTATAGGTAGCTTCCTTTGCATAAGAATCCACAGTTGAATGATATGTAATTAAATATCTATAACCAAACCCAATATTTATACTGGATTTAGTGAAGAATATAATTTTTATTTATATGTGAACTAGAATCGAGTTGTACGATTCGATTAAAACCTTTAGGGTTTTGAGGTATTGTGCAAGTATATTTTGGTTGAGAATGGATGAATGTTATTTTAAAACAAAAACTGAGAAGAGCCTTGTTAAAGGGAAAAACCGATAGCCACTCCGCGATGCATCGAGCAGTTTATCCCGTTAAAGCATCCGTACACAGGATAACATTAATACGATTCTATATACTATTTAATTCTTCTCGTCTCGTGCCATCTATTTCAATATTAATCCGCATGGTATATTAAAATCAGAGAGAGACTCCGAGATTCATTCCACGCTCAGAAAAGAATGAATAAAATGGTAAATAACGGGAGAATCGACTGTTTCCTTTTTATACTCCCCATCCCAGTCGTCCTTTCCACGGCATTATCGCATTCCTTATTTAAGCCGTCGATGCGTGTATGCCACGCAAACGCAATCGTTCGATAGGTCGTCGATAGCTGGGCGGCTCGTCCTCCACCAAGATAATGACCGCCCTCGTGGTAATAGCAACTGCGAGCTCCACCTGAAAGCCTATCAAACACTGACGTGGAAATGTGTTTAATAAATATTGTGTCGAACGCGGTGCACGCGAGTCCGTTCGCAATTCTTGAGAGTGTTTTCTACCGTTTTATTTTCCTCATGATAATATGTACGGTCTTTTAAAAAATGGATATGAAAGGAACATGTACAGAAGAATGGAATTCTTTATTACTATCTGCATTATGAAATTATTCATTATTTCCTAAACATACTCTAATAACTACATGGCCAAACTGTATTGTAAGTAGAGTACAATTTTACGTTTAAGTATGTATCGGGTTATTACATACTTACGTATATCAATAACTTGACATTTTTCTAAGAAACCGCAACTTCCTCTTACCAGAATATCCTTCAATGACCAACGTCCCGCAGCGACACGGATGTTCGCGGAAGCGGAAGCGGTTAATTCACCTCGGGTGACTTTTGCCAGAACAGAACCATGTTGTGGACTAACTAAGCAAGTGCGCTTAGGCGTATATTGTAACGCGAGCGTATTAGTACCTTTCGCGCATAAACAGCCATTTGTATGCTCGGATCGTAATAGCGGTAATATATCCAGTGACCGGCAGGTTAATATGCAACAAGCGCGAATACCATTTTCTCTAAGGCGGAGTATTTTCGTTTTCCTGATTGTTGGCACAATCGAGAAAGACCGATTGATTAAAATATTTCTTCTTTTACAGTGTTCTACTTTATTCATGTAATAAATATGAAATCGAATCCAATATTAACAGATTATAATTGAGAATAATTTGAATTCCAAATAAGCTTTTCAATGTATTTATTGTCAAATGATTGAAGTCCTATAGTCCCCCTGCAATCGTCATGTTTTCCAAAGTCGAGAATTTGACGTGCTTTAATTTGATGCAATTGTTAATACTTTCCCTGTATCCTGAACACTCATAGTACGAGGTCTACACTTGCTTTTCTTTTTTCAATAATCTTTTTAACATTTCAAAAAGCTCTACTTAGTACTTTCTTTCTCAGTTGGGCGACCGATGGCTTACCTCGTTCTCTCCTAACCGAGCACAGCAAGAGAATCCGAGAATTCGCTTGTGCGGCCGCTCCTCATGTAGTTACACGTCGCTAACAACGCTGTTAATAAACAATTCGGCAGATTCACGGCTTTTTTGGCAGATCGTTTTTTTATCAGCTGGCGATTAATTTTCGTGGTCGTTACAATATTATATTAAGGAAGAGGTACTGTTTGTATATTTTTGCTATATAATACTCTTAAATGTTCTTGTCTTTGAGAAACACGAAAACTGCAGGAGGATTGTACGATATTGTCGCGGAGTGTAGCCAACGATTTTGTACACGTGTGTACAACTATATCTAAAAAATTAAATCGCATTTATAGAAAGTTGAATTTGCATAAAAATCCATTCATATTCAATCGATTGAGCGTTGGCGCTGGCGCTTGAATTTTCCCCC
The DNA here is from genome assembly GCF_001652005.2 of Ceratina calcarata. NCBI lineage: Eukaryota > Metazoa > Arthropoda > Insecta > Hymenoptera > Apidae > Ceratina > Ceratina calcarata. The sequence goes on from NW_017162103.1 coordinate 6,977, forward strand.
TAGACGCCTGTCCGCGAGGATAATAATCACGTTTCACATCGGGAAACGTCAGTTTCTTCCTCTCTTCGCTCACTGTGGATATACCTTGTATTATTATTGCGCTTTCACGAAAGGATAATTTGCATGGCCGTCCATCCGCGCTATAGCCCGCAACAAACTGATACGATGAATATAATAAGTTAATGTTGAATACATGTTGGCTTTGAAACTAATTTGCGTTACTTTTACGTTGCTGTGAGTTTATGTTAACTGCAAAAGTAAACGTACAGAGCGAACTATACATTCAGAGTTTTAAGCCAGTCAGATATTTCTCTAAGGAATTAATAAGTACCTACACGTATAGCTATTAAGCGTAAAGTATTTCAAACCTCTCGACTCTATCCCACTCTAAACAGCAATCTGAGAAGCATTCTATTTAATAGCTATTTTATTCTACATATTTTACCGTCGAAACGAGACCACACGACTGTTATCTCTTTAACAACCTCAATTACCACCCTGTCGTTTCGTATCAAGCATCAAACAATCCACGTCAAAAACAATCCACCCACCGGCACGCGAGGCAAAAAATAATCTCGGCCGATGATAATCTTCGCAGGCTGGGAATTAATTGGTGCGTGCGCGGCGGCGGCGGTGTCGTCGCGCGTCGCCGTCGGTTGTCGTCTCGTCACGCGGTGGACGTGCAGGATGGCATGGTCGTTTTGTCGCCGGTAATTACGGGACACGAGGTGGGCGTGGGCGAAGCGGGCGCATGGCGTGTCGCACGCGCACTGCGTCCACCGCAAACGCGACACGCATCGAGATAAAGCCGCTTTAAAATCAACCGGCTCGTTTAGCCCGGCCCGAGCCCGGAATTGAAAATCGTAGCCAGCGCGCAGCGACGTGCATCGTTCCGTTGCGTGCACGGATCCTTCCCTTTTGTCACTTGAATTTCACGCTCGTTACCCGCTCGTTTAACCTTCGTCGGAGCCAGATATGCTTCGCTTTTAGTAAAAATATTTCTTGCCATTAACATTGGAAAAAATTTCAACTCTTCAAACTATGCAATATTACATTTGTCATCAAATATTTTTTATGGAAATGACGAATGTAATATTAAATTCTGGGTAATAATCAGAATCATTTTCGTAGGAGTTAGGTATGAACGTGGGCGTTAAAGAATCAAAAAATTGACAAGATACTCTTTCGATTTATTCGACGTTGTCGGTAGGACGACTACTGGTAAAACGACTAAACGAGTAAACGACTCTCAGGTAAAACGTTTTAGTCTTAACCGTCGCCAGCATGGCCTTTATACTGTTTTATGATACTTTGAGCCCAAATGCGTTTTGCCCTTGAGAAACCTGGATCGATGGGACGCAGTTGTCCCCATTAAACTTCCTCTATTTTCTAACTTTCTTACAGAAAGATTTATGAAAATATCTTTCAAACACATCTGGGAGCTGCAACACCGGCGATAATTAGTTCAAGTTATACGTTGTGCACGATATATGCGCAACAAGAAGGGAGTCGAGCAATATGAAAGTACATACTTTCGACGATCATCGGCGCTTTCCATCATCGGCGTCATTAATACATCGCCAGTGACGGGTAGCGTTAATCTTGGCTGCCACGAAAAACAATCGACGGCCACGCGAAACTTTCAAATATATCATCGTTTCCTGAGAAATTCGAGGTGTCTGTCAAAAATAAGAATCTCATTCTGACACGATCTTATTACATTTATAGTAGTCTCCTCATATGTAGCTCACCTATCGGAGCTGGGTTTAGGTTTGTATATCCAGAGAAATGAATTTCCTAGAATCGTTCATTATTCGAACATGTAGCATGGGTAAAAATTAAGTATAGATTATGCGTAGAGACAAGAAGAAGAAACATAGATAAGGCTTAAGGCTCGTGTGGACGTCACTTCTAAGATGCCAGAAAATATTTTTAAAATTAGCATATCTCGATACTATGAAAAGTCGACATTCAATTAAAAGATTCTTTTAAGCGAGTTTCGCGAATGACGCGTCATCTGTGTTTCAGTTGATCGGTGAAAATGTTTTCACGTGTCCATTTCACAAAAAAGAGTAGTTCTCAGATAAAACGTTTTAGTCCTGACCGTCGCCAACATGGCCTTTACACTGTTTTATGATACTTTGAGCCCAAATGCGTTTTGCCCTTGAGAAACCTGGATCGATGGGACGCAGTTGTCCCCATTAAACTTCCTCTATTTTCTAACTTTCTTACAGAAAGATTTATGAAAATATCTTTCAAACACATCTGGGAGCTGCAACACCGGCGATAATTAGTTCAAGTTATACGTTGTGCACGATATATGCGCAACAAGAAGGGAGTCGAGCAATATGAAAGTACATACTTTCGACGATCATCGGCGCTTTCCATCATCGGCGTCATTAATACATCGCCAGTGACGGGTAGCGTTAATCTTGGCTGCCACGAAAAACAATCGACGGCCACGCGAAACTTTCAAATATATCATCGTTTCCTGAGAAATTCGAGGTGTCTGTCAAAAATAAGAATCTCATTCTGACACGATCTTATTACATTTATAGTAGTCTCCTCATATGTAGCTCACCTATCGGAGCTGGGTTTAGGTTTGTATATCCAGAGAAATGAATTTCCTAGAATCGTTCATTATTCGAACATGTAGCATGGGTAAAAATTAAGTATAGATTATGCGTAGAGACAAGAAGAAGAAACATAGATAAGGCTTAAGGCTCGTGTGGACGTCACTTCTAAGATGCCAGAAAATATTTTTAAAATTAGCATATCTCGATACTATGAAAAGTCGACATTCAATTAAAAGATTCTTTTAAGCGAGTTTCGCGAATGACGCGTCATCTGTGTTTCAGTTGATCGGTGAAAATGTTTTCACGTGTCCATTTCACAAAGCGCACGGTATCTCGCATTAGCGATCGACGCGCCACAAGGGAAACAGTTGTGAAGCGTGCCGTGCGAGACGTTATCAATTCGTGGAATCGATTATGGTTAGAATTTGCATAGGTCGAGGATATACGGAACCTTCGAGCCCTGTGGCCTCTCGAAATTGTCGGCTGTCGCGAGATTGCGATGCTGTGTACGCGCGTAATGTTCGATGAAGCTCGCAATTAGTCGACGCTGTCCTCGAGTGCTGGGGAACGACGCGTCGCGAAGCCGGGGATGGTACGCGAAACGGCGGTGTTCTCGGAAAAGACAGGAAAGGCTATAATTTTCATTCGTATTGGTAAATGCCTCGCGGCCTGTCTTCCCGGTGGTTGAAACGCGATGTGTTACGTGTCATCAGTGAGGCTGACTCCGCGATGTGATGTTCGAATGTACATTTCTTGTAGAACTGGACTCTGGCAATGACTCGGGTTATTCGAGAGAGTGGGTGAGTTCAACATTGTTTACATTGAATAACTTTCGGCAGTAAAGTAATAAATAAAATTATACACATAATTACTTGTCTAGCTAGATATGGTAAACGCATTGTAGAATAAATAATACATGAGGGAATATTTATGCTTGGGAGATTAGATATTTTAATTGAAACAAGTTAGGAAGAAGTGGTTGCATTCCAATTCGCATGGATCGCGACAGAAACGAGGGGAGTACTTCATTGGGATTTCAGATAAGCATAAACTTCTTATTTAGCCATCTGCTGAGTATGGTTTTAACGACGTCGGTGATTAAGCGTGCAACTCCTGTTGTAAGAAATACTTCATTACGAGCACGCACGCTGCGTGCGGAGTTGACTGATGGACGTAGCGCGTTCAGTATCTTTAAAGTTTCTAAAAGGAATCGAACATGTTACGACTCTTATGTTAGTCATCAATCACGCGTCTCTCAAATTTTGGTAAATCACGCCTTTCTCCTAATTTAGATGGATTCCTAATGAACTGAAAGTATTTCCTTCGTGACATCACTCAATTTCTTCAGATGATTTTGTCATTTATATTAAAAATATAAACGTAAAAATTATTTATAATAATCAGAATTTGGAGCAGGCGAAAGCTGGTAACCTCAGTTAATTGTTTCGAGTTTTTACATTCGTTTCAAAATCTTAACGACGGAATCCACGGACGGAATTTCGGTTTCCTCTAAGATCGTTGATGAAGTAGTTTACCTCGCGTTTATCTCTTGACCACGATGCCGGTTCTTACTTTGTCATTACGTTCCGCAACCGCGTTTGGAATTTTCGTGGCGTCGAGCAGCTGGCGTGCCTACTGTAACGTTCCCGCTCATGGAAAATCCTTATCATCATCAATCCTTCCGTTGGGGTCATTGCGATCGCAACAATTTCACGTTAAATTTACGTCGTCAAAAAGCACTTAGCTACCTGGCTACGGTACGAAATTCCCAAATCGCTTTGTTCCCATTTAATAAGTTGGCTTACGCACGATAGTCGGAGAAATCATAGTGAGATTCGGTTTGAGATCCGGGATTCTCTCGACTAATGCGGTGGGGGAAGATGGAACGGGGCAACGGAATCCTCGGTTTTTGCCAGGTGGTACGCGTTTCTTCACCGAGGTACGAGGAATCGGCGACGATTAGAGAGAGAATCTTTGGTATGAGCTTTTTGCGACGGATGACGTGTCGCAAACGAGCACGTTTTTACCATAACGTTGGAACGCAAACATTGAGGAAGACACTTACGTGTGATAGGTCGACGTCCTATGAAATTGAGTCCATCCTGGATTCCTATCTGCATTTCATTTGCATTGCATCAACATGCTGTTTTTGTATGAAACATTCTGTTTAACACTAAACTAGACCGGATTCAAACTCCTGTACAACATTTGTGCATTTTTAATTTTTTTTCCACTTCATAATTGAAATTATATAAATATACATTTGTACCGTCATTTTACGAAAGTTGTTTACTTATTAATTCATTTAGTAACGAATTGACTATTATCTACATTTAATTACAATAACAGTATCTTTTCTAAGGATCGGTCGTTTTAACCGGGGACGATAGGAACATACGAGAATTGTCGTTAGGTTTAATGTTAATTAAACATATTATTTTTTTAATTACAATACAAACATTTAATATTTTCTGTGAGTTACATATAATTGATTTTTGTGTATGTCACTTTCTGAATGAAAATAAACAGATGTAGCGATTATTTTTACGAAAGATACTGTAAATTTACATGTATTTTACAAAAAGGCTGTGGTGTCTACTTCATCTCGTTCCCAGTTGTAAAATTCGAAGGAAGTATCTCACGATTAATGACCTGAAAAATAAACCATTCGCACGGTTAATACCAGCGAATCTTAAATCAATTTCATCCGTTCGTGATCGCGATAAAACTGCGCGTCGAATTTACGATCCAGCGTGGCCGGTTTAAAATCTACCGTTCGGTGTTCAACCGTCCATCGATCGTTCGTTTTCCCGATCCAAATGATATCCATTCGGGCGCACGAATCAATTTGGTCGGATCCCGATCGATAACCGTTCGCTCGCAACGTGCAATCTGTCCTGCCATGTAATTATGCCCTGGGCCCGTTTTAATGGTTCTTAAGCGACGAATATTGATCACGCAGGAAGCGAGCGGCTCTCCCCGGATCAAATTGCCCTCAGTCGAACCGCTTGGATAAATCATCGAACAGTTTCATTCATTAATTTCCCGATTTTTATACGCAACCGATCTTCTTCTGCCGTTCGTTTCCCGACTTCTGATAAATACGTATATCTTATAATGAAAGTCGATATATTTCGAACTCAATTTAGAAATTAGAACTAACTAATGAAACCTTGTAAATATCTATAAATGCTTTAATTCAAATGTCTGTCAGGGATTAGAGATCAAGATTTTAAACGTGTATTAAAACAGATTTATACACGTGGCACGTGAAGCGAATTAAGAATTATTTACAATATACATGAAATAGAATGTACGAGGATCCTCAATTTCCTAATTTTTTCCTTTTAATTCCCATGTGTCATCATGTGTACACGTGCATTTAAGTGTATGTTCATAGTTACGATCTCTAATACATAAGCTATAAATATATGTAAATATGCGTGAAAGGATGCCTATTAGGGTTAGAAAGTGAGAAACAAGATGTACTATTTTATGATTGCGTATCTTGTACGGTTCTCTAAAAGAATGATGTCCTGATGCGCTTTATTTTCGGAACACTACTCGTAGCTCACAATTATGATAGCGGGTTGCCGTTAGAGAATGTCGCATTTGGGGACGCGTTGATTAATCGCAAGGCAAATATTTTTCCAGGTCTCGATAAAACTGCTTTGGTTACGGAGCCCCCGCTGCTCGCTGGAATCCGAAAAATTCCACCGCCACGCTTACCCTAGCTCGACACGAAAATAGGATCGGTATTACACGTGCCGTCGATGCAAACGTCTCCTGTTCTAACTCCGCGTTAAACGCGATTCTAGTTGACGGTTGATGGTTAATAAAAAATTGTATTCTATTGTGATGTCATTGTTGCTCGGTTAAAATTAGTAGATCGCCGATGGAGTTTAATCACGCCTTTATTGCGTCGTTTTACTTACATTCGGCTTGGCGATTGGCAAACTTGACTCGCGTTTGCTAGAAGATTATGGATTTAGCATTTTCTGTGTTTAATGAATTGTGATGTTCAATCATGTCCTATATTAGATATATCAAGCAAGTTCGTGACATGAATTCGGAAATTATTTTTTGTACATTAAATATGTAAAAACCTGCAACATTTTATTATATTTAAAATCATACAATTATGTGTTGCAATTCGACAAAATACATAAGAATAAGCATAAATTATGTTAAATAAGGAACATGTACGCAGGTTATTCTTGCGCGATCCGATTTCCAGGCAAGGTCGAACGCAAATGATTTCCGTTACGCGGCACAGAATACAGAATAGCCGTGGTAAACAGAAAATAACAGAAGCGTCGAAACCTCGGACGAAGTATGTAGATAGCGTTAACTCAGCCAACTTTAGAAGTTTGTTATTCCGGGGTTTCGCTGTTAACTCCCGCGAGTCAACGACAAGAGACATTCGCCAGACCACCACGATATACGGGCCGACTTACCTTCCTTCCACCTCTTTTCAATCCGTCCGAGTTTCGTGACCAATCGGGACCATCGCTACATCTCCGCGCTCGAAAATAACCGAAACACGCGATATTACCGCACCGCGTGACGTAACATCCGAGTACGGAACGAACGGAGCCGTAATGTCCGACGGGGACGCGATTTTAAGCTTCATAGTGACGTCCGCTGGTTTTCTTGGTCTTCCGTTGACGTTGCCTTCTGAGAAAATTAAATACTGAGATCGCCAGTCCTGTATTTTAAAACTTATTCTGTGCAAACTCGATAAATGTATTGAGCACAATCATTGAGTTCCGAAAAACTATTGATTTAGTCGAATATAAGATTAAATTCTGATTAATAATCAGAATGAGGATTGACGCGAGAATTAAATATGAACGTAGATGAAAGAAGAATCAAGAAATCGACAAGATACTCCTTTGATTTATTCGACGTTGTCGTTAAGCCGACTACAGAAAGAGTGGCACTGATGTACAACTACGATACCCTGTCGCGTGGCCTTCGCACTGTTTTATGACACTTATGGCCCAGATCCGTTTTTCCCTTAAGAGGCCTGCATTCCCCATTGAACTTCCTGTATTTTCTAATTTTCTTACACGAATACACAGGCCTACTATACATAGAAAAGATAAAAGCTTCACGGTAACGTGTTAAATATTCTTCGCCTTGTACTTTCACTTATAATTTATTTGTTCGTATTTGATTTCAATTATAATCAATAAAGATCAAATTAGTCAAAATACGCATCTTAGTAACTCTTTAAGAACAGCAGACACGGCGCGCACATTTAGGGAGACCTCGACAAATGGTGGGACAGGTTGTATCGCACGACTCGCCGCGTGTCAATGGGAATAATCGCATGGAATTCGTGTCGCCTGGAGGATGAAAAGCTCTTTACGTACTACGGTGGACAGAACAGAATACACCGTGGCTCCTTTTCATCCTCGTTCTTTTTTCTGGCTGCCTCTTCTTCCTCGGGGTCTTTTATAAGAACACTTTACAATGGACCACACGCATACCGGTGACCTCAACGCGCAAGTACGCCTCTTATGGGGTCAGGGTCACGTGTCATCCATCTTGGAAGGGCTTCATATTCACTCGGTGACACTAATGCCCGGTGCGCCTGGGCTCTCCGCTTGGAGCAGCTTTATGTCAGGGCTGCTTTTTTTTTTTGCGTAAACGATCCACTCGATGACAGGCGAACGGTCCTTAGCATGGAAAATCGAACTCGACCCACAGAAAGGGTTTTTTAACGTTTCGCGTTGTCACCAACTGTCCTCGCATTTATCTCCACGATAAAGTAATTCTAGAACCGTTAAACGATCGTTATCTGATTTGTGTTCTTTTTACAGTACGAGTTTCTCTCGTCTCTTTTTTTTTAGTCAGGGTGAGAGTTATTAGGTTTTGTATCGATTTTCGGCGATAAGTCAACGTTTTTTGTTACGAATGTGAAGAGCCACAAGGAGATTAAAAAGAACGCAGAACAAATAAGTATTTTGTGAACGTGCACGAATCTGGTTGTAAAACGGATAGCCTTTTATTTCATAATTTAAAGAACTTGCCATATGGTGGAAGGAGAGGTGGAGTTAATAGCTACGATAAATAATCGTATTGAGCAGGAATTAAAATTAATGTTACAGTGGCCAACGTGGTTCTACCGACCGGATTTCCCTCTCTGTACACCGGTGCCTACGAGTCACGTTTCAAACGCCAGCAGTGTTCCTACATCGTCGCCTTTGTGCTCCAAGACTCACCCAGAAGCGCCCAAGGCACCTGACTTTCTCAATAGCAACCACCACGTTCCCTGGATACATGGACAAACTCCGACGGTGTGCACGGTAAGATGAGTCACAGAATCCTTTCAATGTCTCTCCTTATTCATAAGAAGCACCAAATCAAGTTTCTACCGTTTTCGCTGATCGTCGATCTTTACTTTTAAGTTAGGGTCACTCGCGTAATGGTTTCGCTGCTTATTGTTAGGATTTCATTTTTTATAGGATAGGATTCGTGAATTACGTCAAATATGGTGTGGTTAATTGAGAATTGAATAAAATTTTATTACGATAATTGAAAAATACAAAATGCATGTGAAACGTATCGACGAATAAACAACAAAATTGCTGCACACATTAAATTTGATTTCGCAATTAATCTGATAGCATCGAGTTTGGTTCACGTTCGAGAATCGTCACTCGAGTCTAGTCGCGAAGTTCGCCAAGTAGGGGTTTCATTTAATGGCGAACAACATGACACGGAACGTTGGCGCCGATCGATATTCAATTTACAGTTTTGTCACAACACGCGGGGGCTCGCGTGGCGGTGATTGGGTGCCAGGGGGTCGTTTCGAGTCATTCGTCAAGATCGAAACGATTCCCGCGAAACGATAAAACCGCGTGGGCGTGCGTGGCTCGTTAGGGCGTACCTTCGCGTAGCGTCGCGGTCCCTCGTTAACGGCCGATGCGCCAACGAACCATTTAAATATAATACTTAATAATAGCCAGAACAGTATCTCTCTCTCTCTCTTCCTCTCAACCCGTCTCTGTTTCTCTCTCTCGCGGTGTATTCAACTTTTGTTTCTCGATTATCGTTATCCAGCCGCGTAAATCGTGTCCCGCGATATTAATGGCGCGTACGGGGCGAGCAGTCGCGGCATCGATCAATCTCGTTGTCACAATTAAATGCGCCGCAACGCCGCGGTCGAACGATAATTTATAACCGGGCTACCCACGTGAAACACAACCATAAGTCGCGGGAGCGATCCGTCGTGGTATCTACTGTCTTTTCACGGTGAAAGAGAACCGTTCCGTGGAAAAAAGGGTCTCCCTTTCAACTGTTGGTGAGAATTCGTTACGCTCATTTGATCGATTGGCAGATTATTACGAGTGATTTATGTTAATATAAATGTTAGATTAGAAGCACGCGGTATAAAATAAATTTAAGATTGGATTAGCTAACTTGAAAGTGAAATTTTTTATGATTGTTCAACATATAAATTTGTAATTCTTATTCTTTGTTCTCAGCGTGTAACTATAAAATACATATTCTGTAGAATTCAGTATTTCGTATATTCATGTTACTTGTACGTATTACAATTTAATTACGAATGTATTGCATTTGATAGTATTTCAAACACTATCAATTATATCGTCTGTTATCAGAACTCGATAAGATTACATGGTTCCTTGTTTGTTCACAATATTTGTGTTCACATATTACATCACTGTACAAATCAATTTCCTTTAGCACGTTACACATGCAGCTATCTGAAGGATGAAATAATGCTTCCTCAGACTCTACCGGAATCTTATTACGTTAAACCGGTTAAACCGTAAAATCGTAAAGTAATTATTACGCGAGTCGCGTTTCGTTTCAATTTCTATTAATGGTATTGAGTTTTCCGTGTTAATCAAAATCGCCGGCTACCATTAATCCAATAAGGAACGCGGCTCCTCGAGCGCGTGCGCATCGCCTTCGTTCTCCCGGACTTGATTAATGTTAAACCTCAACGCTGATCCGGCAAATAATTGCCTTCCAGATTAATTGTTTCTTGATGGACCACGGTTGTCCGCTGTTTTATTTATGTTCATCCCCGGCGCGGTGAGGCCGTAATTGAAAGTCAAAATGGAGGAAGGCCCTCCCGGTGGCCACCGCAAATATTCCAGTCTAAGAATCGCGTGCGGTCGTAATCGATACCTTCCGCTAATTTATTTCGAAAAAAAGCCTACGCCTTCCCTAATCACGCGAAGCGATTCCTATGATCGTTCAAGGCTTTCCAATTTGCCGTTGATTTATGAAAAATAACTATTTTGTTTAACATATATACAGCAATCTGCATAATGATACATAATATTCATATGAAGTTCGCACTTAATCAGCTTAATATCAAAGGAAATTATGTTTTGCTAAGGGAAGAAGAAAACATTGAATACAATAATAATACAAGAATATTAAGTAGAAGTAAAAGAAAGGAATTAAAACGAAAAAAGCGACAGTTTTCACTTATTTATTAGACCTAAGTTCTTTCACGTATGGAAACATTAGTTCATCGGAAGCATCGTTTCGCGTTGCAGATTGCATTATCAGAAGTCTCGTTATTCGAGCGTACCACCAACGGTTATGTACATACGTGTACAGTTTCCCCGTGCTTTCCTTTTTTTCGAATAATCCATTCACTCGTGCCTACGCGTCTGGTGTTTATGTGTTAGCGAGCACGTAAGATGACTTGCCTTCGTTCTCACCTCGAATATGTTGTTCGCGTGAAACGCGTACATTAACGACTCCCGGCTCGTTTCTCGAATTCGTTTACTTCTCTTTATTTCAACTATTTTTCTTTCGCGTCATTTTTAATAACTGCAGTTACCTTTCTTTTAGAATGCAAACCAGTTAATGTACCTCTACTTTATTTTTTATTATGATTATATTAAATTAGGGTACTGCTAATAATAAGTAAAATATTCTATGAATTATATCTTTACGAAACAGTAAATGGATAGGAAGAAAAACTTAATCGACGAAGTACGATTTTGTGGAAGTGTGAAAATTTGAAACAGGTGTTCGATGGAGCACGTGTTACGGAATTACGTAATTTAGTAAAAGAGTTACTACATACAGTACAGAAGTAAAATAAAAAAAATGTTAGATACCTTTCTTACTATGTTGCTTAGCGTCACGGTTCAATTTGCAGTTAGCATTTCCAAGAATCGACGGTACCCACTACGAAGGTTAAATTGGAAGAGAGTTTGATATCAGCTGTTTCACAATTTCGCCTACTTTCGCCTAATTGCCGCTTAAATTCACGTTACACGATGTCAATTACGATTTCACGGGTAGCAATACGAAGCGAGGCAATACGGTGTGGCATGCATCGAATGGAATCCCGCTACCGGCGCCCAGCGAACGTGGACCGTAATAAGGAGCGGGAAGAAGAGTAAGGAGAATAAAAAAATCATTAACTAATCATTAACTGTAACCGTTTACCGGTCGCGCGAGGAGAGATTCAAAGAGGTTCCGACACGGTGACGAGGCATCGCGGCCCGGCCGGTGACCAACCGCTAATGACGATGACTTTTTGTCGAATTCTTTTCTTTGTTTCTTTTTTCCTCTCTTTATTTCTTTGCTGCCGACCGGACGGCCACTTTTCACCGCGCTCGAGCAAGTGACGCGGTCTCTAATTATGGTTATTACGAAAATATTTCGCCGATCCTCGTTTCCGTGTGTTTCTTTTTTACGAGCTGCGTATGTCGCTTCACAGCCTGTTCCGATTGACCGCGGAAATTCGAATTAAACTGCAATTTTATCCGATCAGGTTTTTTTCAAAACGTTTCTCTTCTCGTAAAGTCTATATCCGTTTAAACGGCGGAGGATACAAGAATTCAATTTCTCTTATTCATTAAGATTTACGTACACGTTGGTATTTCCTGAATTAATATCGAAATAAAAGGTTGTAACACAAAGGCATAAAAAATAGTTTGAAATCATTCATATACCTCCGCCGTTGAATTTTTGGTATCTCTTTCGAACTTCTTAAATCATTAAAGCTTACTTAATTACAATTGCGGCGTAACCGACATTCTGGATCGACTTTAAACGCGAGAAAGCTTAACATGCATCGCGGAATCCGTTTGATCGACAAGGAAGATCGGCGCGGTGCACGTTCTTTCCACTTTGCAGTTCGAAAACGGCCGAGGTAAAGTAGAAACGAAGTAATTAGCGTTTCGAAAAGTTTCGTCGGGAGTGTCGTGTCGGGGCCGGGGGCACGCGGAGCGGGAACGTTAATTGCGCCGACGTTTAATTAGATCGTTTGCACCCGCGCGTTGCCCTTCGCATCAAACTTGCCCTGTCCTCGCGATACAGATCAGCCTTAATTCCACCGACTCCGGGCATCGCGTCTGCCCTGTTAATCTCGCTAAATTTAGAACGCTCGTTTAATTCATTTCTTTATTCGTACCATCACCTATATGTACATGTCATCGTGTTAATAATAATCAGGCTATCAAATTGTTAATCATTAGTTCCTGGCTAATTATTAGGTAAGGAGAATCTGTTATTAGCTGCAATATTTCTTTCTCCCAAGCACCGATTTTAAATCGTTTTAATGCCCATACGTAGCGGCATGGATTGTTGTAGAAAATCGTTAACGACCTCGGTTAGGGGATGATCGTTCGAGTTTAAGTGATGCCTTTCTAGGACGGTAATTCGTTAGGTTGTATCAGGATTTCCTAATTTCACGTCGTCAATCACGGGACCGAAGCTTTCCACCGGTGTTAATAAATCCAACGTTTTTCCCCGCGACAAAATATGTCCGGTCACGTAATCTGCTTTTTCATGGTTAGTCCGCTGCGGAGGCCGGGGAGAGGCTACTCGGCCAGCGACAGTGTCTACCTTATTAGTTATTCGACCGGTTGCCGACAAAAAAGCTAATAATTTTACCCGGCGCTGGCAGCCCTAACGACGAGACAAGCCTCGACAAAAAGCACAATCTATCAAATTGTCATTGCTCTTTCTATTTCATCGTTTCGCGGTCATCCTCGTAATAAGCAATCTTGGTCCCGGTACTGTAAATCGAAGTTCCGGCTTCTTCGTACGGACTCACCCTGCGGCTACCGTCGGTTACAATGTAAATCTTCAAATTTCGCGTAATACAAAATTTTCTAATATATGTATATATATATAATATTGTGTAATTTCCTAATAACAGACATCAACCTTGGTTAGTATAATTTAAATTACTAGCTGATTTATATGAAATTAAATTAATTTCGAAAAATGTAACGCCATCAATTAAATGTCTAGCACTTAATTAAAAACTGTTTATTATACCGGGGCCTATCTATCTGTTCCTAGATAAACGACCTCATCAACTTTTATCCCGATGAAAAATCTTTGAAACGAGTTCGGTCCGGCACCTCGTCATCAGCCCCGGCACTCAATCGCGCGTTTAGAAACCGCGACGAGCGCCATTCATTCATCGTCGCTCGTTTTATTCCCCGTTGCCAGTTCCTGAAACTTTTGAATCAGCGTCGTACGCGCATCAGTCAATGCGTCCGCGTCGCTCGGTTCAACGTCCTTATTTCCTCGGCGTTCATCAGCCCAGAGTACTTACCAGGCCAGGCTACAATCAAGCCTAGGAGTCTGCCCGATCAGCGTCGTCATCGTTCGAACGACGACGACGCAACGTACCGCGGCGACTAATAATCTCTCGATCTTGTTGTCCTCTTTCTCTCGCCTCGCCACGCCGCCCCGGCTAATAAGTCATTCCCCGGGCCGAGTCGCCGGCTTGGATGTCGCCGCTCCGTGAACAAGGCCCTTCATGAATCCCATGAACGACGTTCTCATTCCTCCAAGACACTTTATTCGCGGTTCGTTAGTTTATTTCTAAGAACCCACCGGAGAGAGTTAACCCTTGTGCGCTGTCCTCTTCAAAATTGTATGAAACTTTATACGAGATTACATGTTCAAACGATCCACGGTCGATAGTTTTTCAACCCGCTGCTTCTGTCTATTCTTACACGTTATACTAATATTATGTGTATACTTTGCTTACTCTGCATTTTCAATATTTTACTGATCAGTGTGTTAATTTAAATTAGAAATTCGTCCATTGAATATAGTCTTCATACAAGAAGTATGCAAATGTACATAAGTCTGAACAGATGAAGGAATTGATGATATCTTATCAAATTTATTACGCTTCCTCAGCAAATTGTCACCTGGTCGAGAAATGTCTACAAATTGTAGACATTTTTCAGGAATTATAATTTTTATAATTAATTATAAGTACAAGGAAGGTTCGAATTAAGCAAAAACAATACCGATACGGAATTTCATATCCCTGCACTCATTCCTTTTTTTCAGGGCATATTTTTCATTATTCCTTTTTGTCTTGTCCAATCATTTGCCTCATACTAATGAGACGCGCGCCTGCATCGTGACTAGCCGCTTGCCATTGATTAGTTATTGGTTATCCGGTTTTTGTGGCTCGGCCACGGCCATGTCCTATCGGCGAGATCGACCACGCCTTCGAAATCGATCGGCTGATAGCGAACTAGTTATCTAGCGGAATTTTAAGCTGCATTTTTCAAATTTATTGGATTACCTCCAAACGAGTTTCCATACTGCCAGGGCTAAAGGAAAAATCGTTGAAAATACACACTCCAGCTAATAGGTCTATGAAACGTGTAGTTAAACGAGACAGTAAAAGAATCTAGTAAATAAAACGTGTGATATTTCTATGTAAATACATGCCAACAGTTAATTATGTCACACACTCATGTACTTGTAAGCTAATCTATAGCCATGCATTATACAGTTTCGATTTTCTTGTTGTATCAAATAATAATGTTAGGAATTATTTCAGATATTTTTATAAGTGAGGCATGTAAGAAAATTTTGGTATAAAGAGATTTTTCGTGATCGTTCGCTAAACTCAGATATAAAAGACTGGCACATTAATAATTCTCATTTCTCAGTGAGATTGCTCAATGAAAATTGTTATACAAACACAATCTTATAAATGTAATTTAATAATATAATTTGTCACAAGATCATGATTATACGATTTCTTGTACAATTCATAATACTACTTCATGATTTCCTATAATCCTTCAAATCTGAAATACTCCATAATGATTTATAATTTGAAATAGTTATTAAATCTTTCGATTGACACTCAAAACTGCTGAAATTTATACATACATAATTTCTTCAATGCTTTTTATATCGTGAATCATGCGTCCATTATTATTGGGCACTGAAAGCTTAAAATTCCACATGGCTCGTCGAGTTATCGCGGAACGCGAGGCGTACAACGAGGCGAATTTACGAGTGTGGACATTAAGGCACGGTAGTCGCGAATCGTTAGCCTGCGCGCGGTTTTTGCCCGCGTACCTTGTTCTCTGTCCACTCGCTTAATCGTCTCGCGAAGAACCGCGATGATTGCTGGAGGAACGCGACGAGGACGTATGTGACATTACTTTTACGAGTCTCGCGTGTGGTCGACTTCGAACTAATTGTACTTCCCTTGGAAAAAAAATCTAAATTCTCGCGTAGGGTGCGCTTTGGCAATATGATTTTTATTAGACTTTTTCAATGTCAGGGTGACAGTGTTAAAGATTCAACCGTGAGTAAATTAATTGGATGTTGGAAATAATGTTCGCTAATTACGAGGTTGGTGAACATGTGTGAAGTAGTAATAGCGTGAGCTAACTATTGTACTTATAAATTATAGTTAGAATCATTTATTGGAGAAGAAATATTTCTTTCTACACTTAACCATTTTACATATCCATATTATTTTATTCATGTTACACATAATATACACCTGGCTAGGAAAGACTAGTTTGACCTGTTCGAGTTATGATGCATACAATTTATGTATATTCTCTATAATTAACGTCTTAAACAACTTATCAAACTGGAATATTAGATAATATACATATTATAAGAGAAATTTTTTAATATGTTCATTTCTGTAGTAGAAATGGATTGACCAGTGAATGTCTCATCGTGTCTAGTTGAGGGTTACCTATTTTTACCAGACTAGAGATTGCAGTGGCACTCTATATTTTGTTTACACTCTGTCAGTTTAGACGCAGAGTTCGAATTGTTTCGCAAGGGTTGCACAGAAATCGTATCGCGTGACACGAAACGCCTTGGCATGTTGGTCACGCGCGCCATGTTTATGCACCGATAAGCAATGCACCCCGGTCGTATTTAGCTAACGACCTTATTCGTTCTGGTTGCGATCGAGGTCGCGGTTAATAACAATACACAGGGGGCGGGCAGTCCGTTGCGTAATTGGCCAGGACCGTGGCCGGACTCGGATCCACGGTGTCTAACAGTTTCGGCAACGCAAGAGAAAGCGCGGAGGCGGTACGTAGGAAAAATGCCGTCAGGTTTAAGGCATGCGCGCGCTTTATTAAATTTGCCAGTAACCCCCGTAATTTCGGGCCGGCTATCCACGTTCCTTATCAGCGGAAAGCGAAATCTTTGCCATCTACCTGCGCCTTGGGTTACTGTCCATGATGAGACGGTGTGTACGCACCGGCCTACGTGACACCATTAATAATACGCGTTGCGAAAACCCACCGATATTTTCGTCAAAACTTACAACATTGCCAATGATACGGATGAATATTAAGTGGACGTTTATCGCCGAATAAAATTTATTGTAAATATTAATATAGATGTTATTATTTATTGAAATTGACAAATGTATTGAAAATAATGCTGGTGAAATCTATACATGTAAATGAATAAATAAAACGGGAAAACATGGTACAGTAGGGATGTAGATATATTATGTATGTATAGGCAGCAGATATGAAAATATTCCTAAAAATTGAGTGAATTTAATAAATTCTTGAACTGATGGCCATGAAATAAAAGCAATTTTTGTTAATTCTTACTGTAAGTAGAATTACAGTCTCTAAACTGAGATGAGTTAATTGGCAATCTCTAAAATGAGACGAGTTAGTTGCTATCAATACCAAATTTGCTCGCTGCATCAAATGTGGATTTCAAGTTGTCCTCGCAATTAGCGTGGCTTGGAGGTGGAACGCGGAAATTACTCTTATACGGATAAAATTACATATGTATATTCCGCGTTCGATAGCTCGTCCTAGTCTCATTACGTACGTTTGTGAGCAGGATTCTCCGGATAGGTGGTCACTTGAGTTGGAAACATGTGAGCGTTAACCGTCCCGTTAGCATCGATAGATTTGTGTTCATCTGTGACTGCGTTTAGTATCGTAAATAGTGTAACAGTTATAGGAAATGATTCCTTGATGAACTATGAAACGAAACCTATAATTTAGAAATTCTGACTTGTTATATTCTAGTTTGTTTTTAAGTTGCTGGTCCTCTAGTTTAAATATTTTTTATACACAAGAGACATTTCTTCAGTAAGAAAAAATCAATTTCGTTATACAATTTTAAACTGGGGTAAATTAGATTAGACGACTGATTGGTTAAATTTATTGCGTAGTGTAAAAGGCTGCCAATCGGTAGAGACGAAGCCGGCCTGTTAGAAATATAACGAACCGCGAACAAATTGCGAGACGAAAGAAACGAAGGATTGACTGAGAGAGAAACGGTTTGTGCGGTAGCGCGGGAATAGGATAACGCTCTTTAAGTTTAGCCGGGCACGGTGAAGCGGAGCGGCGTGGGTAACATCTGCGCCCTTAATTATTTTACAGATTTAGTAGATCGTTATGGCTTGTAAAATTACTGCCAATTTCACGGCCCTAAACTTATTTTATCCGCGCGTTAGCTGCCTATCGGTGCTTGGCCGCAAAAGCTTTCGAAGGATATTGGGCATTCCTCCTGGCTAAATTAATGGCCCGTTGTTTATGACTGCATCGGCACCGGACACGCAACGATTCCGTCGCGAATTCCCGTAAATACCCCCGATAATAATGCGATTCCTCCTCTCCCTCTCTTCCGTTTCGTTCATCTTCTCATCCCATCCTTCGCTCCTTCTCTCCTGGTCTTTCTTCTTCTAATTGTCGAGCTTGCTCTCCACTCTGTCAGATTAAATCGAAACATCGTGCTTTCAAGACATTATTTGCAATTGTTCTTTTTATTCATGTCTCCAAATTTTATATTTTTCATTTATACAATTTACAAAGCAATATTTTTTTTCACAATTTGTATTTCGTGTTACGAATTCCAATGTAGTTTCAACATCACTCGAAATTAATTG
>NW_017162103.1:27725-28989 GCF_001652005.2 Ceratina calcarata
TCAAGTTGCATTTTGCAGAAATAAATGAAATATACTTCAATTGAAAATGGACTTTTGGATACTCGATCTGAATTAATTAATTAATAATTCGCATTAAAACAGATGTGTAATTATACGTATACAATTTGTTATTCGGTACTCGACAAGAATTTGTGAGCTCATTATTTCAAAATTCTTTCACCGGACATTCACTCATAAAAATGAACTCGCAGTGAGGCTTTTAAGTTTTATTTAAATATCTTATTTGTCTCCGGTATCGGCAAATTGAGATTCATGAGCACGCGTGGTTCGGGACCCGGAGCATCGTTTAATCGGCGAGCTAATCGGCCGCTATCTCTGTTAATCGAAATCGAAAAGTCGAGGGATATCATCCCTCCCGGATGGCGACGCGCGACTACCGGATGCCCGGAGCCCGGCTACGAATCACTGTAATTTAATAAATTACCAGAGCTGCCGTCCCGGGGCAAATTGTAGCATAATCATTCATTAGTAGGTCGTGACTCGATGTCTGTGTGCACGAGACCCGCGCGCGCGCGCACACTCACCCTTTACCTCTGGTAGCCTCGATCACAGGTATAGAATTTTCTTTCTCTCTTCTTGTTGATATTATGCAAAATTTTTATAAATATATTTGGAAACATGTAATCCGAACATAAACATTTCTGTATCTTTATATTTAATAATGCTTGGTCTCAATTAACTGTTTTAGGTATTGCTTACATACAGATTCTTCTAAAAGCATACAAATCTAAATAGCCTAGAATTAAATCTGTTATACATGTATCGTATTAGTGTTGAAACGTTACTATGTATTTCCACCATGAATATTACTGTTACGTACACAGATCTGTTGAAACAAAATTTCAGTGATAATCGTGTTACACTCGCAAGCAACATAGAACTGAAAACTTATCGACCAGGATGAGGCATATGATTTTTCACTTTTTTGCAACCTTAAACGTATTGAAAAACTCGCGGGGGTGGCCGTCTCGTTTCTCCCTCGATTCAGTTACTCGATGATCGGTCTTCGAATTTTTCAGCAGATAAATAGAACGCTCGGCGTGGCTCTCAATTTTTATAGAAATATCCATGTAACTGCGTTTTAATATGTGTCAAGAGTAGCCGCGCTTCGGCAATTAATTTGTTTTTCGGAGAATCGAGAACGAGAACAGGAAGTACAATGAACGGTTCTGTGTAAAAAGCGTAGGCAGCTGCGTTTTTTTCGATGGGAAATATTTTCGTATCCGGATCGAGTTTGGGACGG
>NW_017162103.1:31598-55222 GCF_001652005.2 Ceratina calcarata
TGTTTTCTTAACATTCTAAATATATCATGTAGGAATATAAAATCGAAAATGTAGAATAAAATAAATACACTATTTACATTGCAAGTCTTGCAGAAAATTATTTCACTTTTTTAAATGACATTATTGTATCATTGCTGATTGTTTAAAAATGAAGACAAAAACACGGGAATCCAATTTTCAAACGATCCCCTATGAATGAAAATTTAATTTATTAAGTAGGGACTTCCATGATATCTTGCTAACGTATTTAATTCTCGTAATGAAAGGTACGGGAGAGTTGTATCAACGAAGTAGCTATTCAGATTGGAAAGAAAGACGGAAAGAGGGAAACAAGGAAACGGTCCCCATCTCGATATCCCATAGAGATTTTTCGAACAATCCTCTGGAAGTTTCCACGCGACGAGCAACGCCCGAGTTCGAGTGTCTTGAAAGCGCAAACATTTTCGATGGCTTAATAAAAGTTTACAAACCTGCTGCCTCCATCGAGTATCATCGATATTCGATGGATATCCTTTTAAATTCCTCGAAGGGCGGGTATCGAGGACCGGTCAAAACTCTCAAAGCCGTAGCGTGGCTGCTTTATTTGTACCTACTGCAGTGAATCAATTTTTAATTGTATTAAACTCTGACCTCAAACGAACGTTATTCTTCGTGTTGGATAAATTAAGACAGTTTATGTTTATTATACTACTATACTTATTATATTATACGGCAGGAACTTTGCGGAAACCTTTGTACTACACTGTACTTCTATAGCACTGGACAACATGATTTTTGTTTAACATATTTAAAAACTAAATTACTTCAAAAAATGACGGGAAGGAATAATGAACTATAGTGCCTTTATATGAAACTCAACTTGTTCTTCTATACTAGTTACTTTTAATTCTAAGTTACACGCTTCATAGAGCTAACCCTAGACTCTGCGGTTACGTAGTGAAGATCGAAAATTCCGAGAATATGAGACTACTATAAAACAGTATCTAAGTTAGTAACCTAAAATTACTTGATGTAACGTAAAAAGTCAGCACGTGTTCTCGCAGGCGAAAATCGGCGACGATCCGCGTAAATTAGTCGTCGGCGAATACACGTATCGTACAGCGCGGTCGTATCTCTAACGAGCATGGAAACGGCTAGTGGAACGATGCCGCTTCACGATTCCGAGAGTTACGCTCATTGGCGGATACAGTTATCCGCTGATTACACGTCTCCCGAGCGGGTAATATCCTAAATATCAATTATCGGTGGACTGTTGGCTCTCGCCGCACGACTTCTCTTCCTTGGGTCCTCCGAGTAGAGTCGCGCGGCTAATTGGCTACCTCTTAATGAAACTCGTATCGAGGACTGGGAATCTAGAAAAGTTGCGGATAATCCAGTATAGTTCAGTTTATACCTGCATCGGGTCCGTGACGAGACTCGCCAATGAAATTCAACAGCAATTAGGATGTTGCTAACATGTTTCGAATCGAATCTAAATTGGTCAGTGATAACGTAACCGATTCACAGGAAAATACTTACTTCTAAAATTGAAATTTATCAGATTGCAACATACTTTGTAAATTGCAGTATATTAAAAATTATTGTATCTCACGATTTTGTTATTGCATTGGTTATTAACAAGAAAATACAGATACCGAGTAATCTATTCTCTAATCTAATTTTTGCAATCTTACTCAACATATAATTATTAACGAATTGTCGAATTAATCTGACAAATCGAATTCGAAGACAATAAGAGTCTGATAAAAAGAAATTGTCGGACGGATCGATCGATCGATCGGTAGGATCGTGAAGACAGGTCGAACCCGAGCGAAGGGGATAAGAAACGCTCTAGTCGGACGCGTTACTCAGCGAACAATACCCAAATTAGTGGTATCGGTTTGCAAAAACAACACTGGTGAGGGTGGATCGGGGTAATCCGTATCCATCGTTCCGCCTACGCGCGGCGAGCAAAAGAGAGCGGGCCCGGAGAAAGAAGGAAAAGGAGGAAACAGCCTCGGGGCGGCAGTTCGGCGTTTGTCTTTAACGAGGTGCAGGTGTATAAGCGTGCACGCTTGGGCGTGGTTCTCCTATTCGTGAACGTGGATAAATTCGAGGAAGAGACATTCATAGCTCACGATATACATGATGATATCATACAATCACGATAAATATCCTATAAATGCATAATTAAGCAGATGCAATTGTGCTGCAGATTTTTTATAGTAACGATTTACAAAATGAAATCCAGATGGAAATCTCACGCTTTAAAAATAAGAATATGCATTTCTCTCTTGATATCTTATACATAGATATACGTATAGGGTGGTTCACCAGAATTATCACCTGGATTTCCGTCGGTATTTTTATACAAACCAAAGAATATCTATATAAATAATATTAAATGGTTTCGAAAGGGGCATATTCTGGTGTTGTGAGCTATTTTGTAGGTGGACGCGTAGGAGAGATATGAAAGTCATCAATATTTTTTTTAATGGGAATGTATAATTTTTCCTGCACCGATTGACGAATTTATTTGATTCTTTGATTATGACTTAACATTCTCTACAAAGAGGTATTTTTTATATTTTCTGCAGATGCCAGTTTCATTTAATAAATCTACAAATTCCGAGTCTAGTATAAATGTAAGATTTATTTTTGATCATCAAATTGATGCGCCTCGAGGAATGAATTAAACAGACACGGCAGGTGCAATGTATATTAACTTCACGCGTTCCACCCTGCGTACGCAGTTCATAAGCGACCTTTTCCGCGATCAGGCTCGTGGGATCGAAGCCCGGTGAAAAACTTAGCGGGGGATTTCCGCGCCCTTTGATGATTCCGCACAATACTGGCATTGTTCGCGGCGCACCGGCGAGAGAGCGGCGGCGTCACTTCGATGCATCATGAGAATATTACCTTTCCCCCTTTGAGGTGATTTCGTTTGTTCGAGGTAGAGCGCGCCTCAACTTGTAGCGAAAGAAAGTTGAGTGCTGCATGGGACTGGCAGCGTTATTGATTTTACGATTACTGCGAGAATCGTGGCGATTTTTTCTAATCATAATGTTGCCCTGACGCTTGGGAATATCATTCTTCGAATACAATTCAGGGATTAAGGTTATGGAGTTATGAGTAGGAACATTATTAAACTCTCTTCCGTTCGATACATTAAGATGAGTGTAATTCTATTTAATAGATGGATTTGACCCTAATGTGTTCCTCGCGTATCCTGTCTGACTTGATAATGAATAAAATAAATGTTCTATCACATGGTATCACTCCATAGGTGTGTATAATTACTTGATAAAAAGACACCGTATACGTACTATCACTTTTATTTATTTCTTCTTTATATTATAGATAACACACGTGCAGAGTGTATAGAATTGTCGGTGTGATTTAAAATCAGGTACAGGTTCAGCCTGCTTAAGATATCACTTTAAT
Source organism: Ceratina calcarata (assembly GCF_001652005.2). Lineage (NCBI taxonomy): Eukaryota > Metazoa > Arthropoda > Insecta > Hymenoptera > Apidae > Ceratina > Ceratina calcarata. Next base: position 35,022 of record NW_017162103.1, read on the forward strand.
ATGTCATCGTTTCTGAATCGTGACACGTATCGTAATTCGGATCTACGTTCGTACGGTTCGTCGGATATCGTAACTGACGCCTCTATCAGTTGATCAACGTGAAAGTATATAATATCTGTACGAATATCACTTCTTGCCTATTTATTACAGTACGTGATAATCAATATCATTCCTCTGATACACGAACGTAGCGTGACACACCTGTGCAATCTTTATAACGAACGTTGATTGACTTCACTAATTAGATCAGGTTGTGAATACTTTTACAAAATTATTTAATAGTTTTATAAATAGTCTGGAGATCTTTATGCAAAAATAAAACATTGTAAATGTACTTATACACATTGCGTTCAATATTTTATTTATACTTGCATATCGTGTGGAGCATTCAAACTTCAGCACATTTACGTGTGTTGTGAGTGCATAAAATTGCCGTCTAATCATAAATCTGTCTATTACTATGGAACTATAGTCAAGCCAGAATAGGTTAATGAAGGCAGGTCCCACGTGATAGACGCTCGGCGTCTCGTAGGAGCGACGCGGTGCTGCCTGGCCCCGGGGATACCGGCGGCGGGGCGCTTAACGAGCTCCGTCAAATTCTTTTTTCCACCGGCTCGACGCAATTAGACTCTGTCCCGTTCGAGGAGAGGGGACGCGGCCCGAGAGAAGAGTAATGGCGCCGCGCTAAATTGCACGCGGTCCCGGAGTGTCTGTCCGTCCGCGTTCGTCCTCTTCGTTCGGGACTCGGACCTGTCGAACCGTCCCGTCCACGTAAACCGGCGCGACCTGTCCGATCTCATTTTTTCCCACTGTCTCACTGACAAATGTACCGTCCCCCTTTTTTTCCCTCGGCCCCCGTTAACAACGTCGTTACGCGTTCGTCGTGCGAATATTCTTACAACTTCTTTCAGTGCTGTGCCGCAGGTTACTCACTCTTAAATAAAGTGTCCTGTGCATTTCCTTTAATCAAATTCACCGAATAATTGTCTATCTGAGTATCTGATCGTAAGTACAAGTAGTAGTCAGTGTAGTTACGTGCATCATCATTTCTTACATGCAAATTCAACGAGCGTATAAGAATCCGCAGTGTAGTTGCGATAATGAAATAAACATTTATAAAATCATAAATGCACAAGCATCTGGTTATCATGAGAAAAAGCAATCTTGTTAAGAATTTTCTTGGGCAACGGCCATCCCAGGTAGAAATTTCTATTTCCCACAGTCTCGTCGTTAACAAATGCGAATCGCGAAATTCTCTTGGACACCGGAGCTTCACGACGCGGATGCCGATCCGAGACGAGCGTACATACTTCAACGCCAGCCCTCGCGATTTTTCACCGGCATCAGTCCTCGTTCCCCCGTAATTCTTTAATTTAATCGCGCAGCGAGCGCGCGTTACACCGGGCTTCACGGACGGCTTAATAGATCTCCGGGCATTAGCCGTGGCGACTTAACAGCCCGCCGTCGGATCGCTTCGCTGTTTCGCAAAGATTAACGCGGTAACGACTCGCCGCGGACCGTCCCAGTCGTTGTCCCGCGTGGCGACACGAGCCTCCGCTGTCATCATCGCGTTACCAATCATCGTAGTTAGAGTATGTGTACAAGATTGCAATATCAGTTGAATTTAAAAAATTCAGAATATTATCGTACCATTCATTTATGATAGAAACCGATTCAATTACTATTTAAAACATTGTGTTTCAAATTGTCTAATGTGAAAATAATGTTATTGGATTGTCTGAAATATATAATATGTTAACAAAATCATGCTTACAATTAATTCTGATATATAAATATAATTGTCTGAATGATTGTGATACAAATATTTTTTTCTTTTAATGTCACAATACGAGTATCAATCCTAGAACGGTGATCTAAGCTAGTAATTATGACACTAATAACCAATGATGTCATTATTAAAAGTAAAAAGTGAAATGAAAAGATTGAACATTAGTATTCAGTTTTATTTTATTCCTTTGATCGATCGATCAATCAAGCCGAGACCGACACCTCTTGAGAACTATTAAGTTAAACGCAATTTAATGGTCGCCTAGGAATTTCTACAGCTATTTTAAAAGGCATCATTGACGTCTCCTTCACCGAATAGGTAGATAAATTTCGCGCGATGAATAACATTTTCGAGTTTATATCGTGGACGCGAATAGGAATGAGCCGCCTCGTTTCGAAACGAATCGTATAAGACGTCGGTGTTAATTGGTCGGTAATTAAAAACGATGCAAGCCGAGGTGTTTAGCATCGAGTAACGACGCTTTTGTAACGACCTCGACGATTGTTCTCCTTCCCATTTCTGTTGCAGATAAATCGACCGCTGGCCGAACGCGTTTTCGATTCGACGGTGAGTAAAAATTGCTCTCGCGAACTTCCACCAGCGAAACGAAGTTACTATAGTAATCCTACTTGTCTGAAGAAAGAATCTGTAAAGTGGAGAAAGATAGAGAATTGGTAAAGGAACGCTAGAATTCGACCTACCTACGTTCGAAACGAGTTTTGTTCGCGAGGATATTTTAATTTTCGTTTAATAGACACGTTCTTTGACGCGATTCGCTCGTTCGGTACCGGATCAAACGAGTCAAAGGAGTATTCAGTCAGAGTTCTAACGAATCTGGCTTACGTCTAGCACAGACGTTCATTCATGCCACGGCACAGTATCCTCGTCTCTGAATCGTAACAACCTCTGTCGTGTTTTGAGCGATTCTCAGCTAGTACTGAAACACTTCCTACTGTCAATACCGACAATTTCTTAGTTATAAAACCGCGTAAACAATGTGCAAATGTGTATTTATATCAATCATTCTTATTTCCTATTTTTAAAATCGTTAAGTATTAATAGGAGTTCTATAATAGTATATGGTCATGCATATTTAATACCAGTTTCAAAACATTTTGTATCGAGTAAGTTTTGATGGATTGTTTTCTCAAACGAAATTGTCAAAGAAAATCCTGAGATTAGGTTACTATAAACCCAACAATATCTGTCTTCAGAATTACTTTTACAGCGTGATTGCATATATTGCACTTTCAGTGGTTTTAATAAAATTAAGTCCCGTGCAAACTTAACGGTAAGATGGTTAGATAGAAGAAGAGGAGAAAGGCTCGAAAAGGCGATCCGATCGAACACACGGAGAAACGGTACCACCCGGCTTTTAATGAGCACTCTGGGTGAGCGTACGACCTTAGGTCATTGTTTGGACTACGTGGGTGGAAATTAATACGGCCTTACGTTAGCCGGATCGGATAATAAGATGTTTAAATATGCGACTTCGCACCTGCGCCGCCCCGGCTCGTATATTAACATTTTTCGCTTTCGCCGCGGCGGAACAATGGACCTATCGTGACTTACCTTTTACCATTTTGCCGCGGACGCGGAAATCCACGGCCGCCGTTACCCGTTATCACACGGTACGCTGCGTCGTGAATCACTTTCTTAGTGACCACCGCCGCCGCGGATACGGAATCGCCTTCGGGTTAAGTTATTAAATGGTAACGTGGCGTGGCTTTGGTGAGAAATGGAAGTTATTTAGAATTGTTCGCAAACGCGTGGGATCGGTGAGATGGTATCTCGAATCCGTAGGGTACGCGTTTCCGAGCGTTATTGTCTTATCCGTGTTCTCTATTAGATTCCAAGAAACGTTCTCTATCCGACTTTTCAACTTTCTTTTAATTCACTGTTAATGTAAATGTAGTGATTGATTAACCGGTATCTCGTTTCCAACGCCGTACACTTAAATTATTAATATCTAACGCTCATACGCAAAATGAATTCTAATTTATGTAACGCGTGTGAAAGGTTTATTAACACTGACTGGTATGCCACCCAAATTCAGGTAACGCATAAAGTTTTCAATAGGTTGTATTACCCGGTTTAGGGTGATTGTATTGTCTATTATTTGGCTATGGTATTTCGAAAGATAGTTAAGGGGATACAGGCTAATAACACATGAAAATATATTACAATATTACAAACGTATTTCGAAGTATTAAAGTCAGCTTTTAAGAATTATTTTTGCCAAGAAATTCGTCGATAGTCGTATCGTGGAGACGATCCATTAAACGATTACGTGTAGCTGGCTCTCTCGCGGGAGCATCATTCTCCATCCGATTTCCTGCTCCGTTCCATCCTTGCCGAGGTCAGTCCAGCGGAGCGGCTAAAAAGAAACGGAGCCACCGCTTCAGAGCTCGCGCGCGCACGCTGGGCAATAAGACGAAATGGCGCTCGGGCTTGTTAATTGCAGTTTAGTGTTCTTGCTCGTAATTAGGTGCACTCGAGCAGCTGGTCAGGCCGGGCGGAAAGAGGGTAGACGAGGCGAGAGGGGAAGAAGAGGTGCCCTCGCCGGGATAATTACCGCATCGGGACCCCGTCATACGTTCCTCCGCGAGCTGATTCTGCTACCTACCTCGTCCCTTCCACCCCTCTCTCTCTCTCTCTCTCTCTCTCCCTCTACATGCTTAGGTCGCGCTTAGATGCGTGATTCGCGTGCGAGCTCGTCCTTTCGCGATTAATCGAGCGTTCCTCCGCGAATGCTCCTCTTGCACGTAGCTAGACGCGAGGAGACGCGTAACGAGAATCGGGATGCTCGCTGGGATCGTTCGCTGTACAGGGGCCGGTCGTGCAGGAAACTGGGACGTTTGTTCGTGGAAATTGATAGGGATGTTGATGATTGGGATCCGGTGTAATAATGTTCAAGGATCCTATATCAACCGTTTGCTGTTATTCGCTGCAATCTTCTTCATCGCATTAATAAGAAGCTTAGAATGCAACAGTCAGACTTTCAATTATCAAAATTACGCGGTAAGGTCTTGAGATTTATGTTTCAAGTTTTTGCAATCTGATCTTGCTTTCATCGGAATTTAGTGCATTTTTCTCATTCGTATTCTTGTAAGTTTGTGGCTGATCGCGGTGCGAGGTGTTAACCGGTGAAAGTGGAAAGTAGATTTTTAGATGTCTATACTTTAATAGGAACAGTCTGACGTGTACTAATCCCGTTATTAATTGTCTGGGTAATTTTATTTTTCACTCATATAAAAATATTGTAAAATATAATACTGGTAATGGTACGTAGTTATACCATTTGGAAGCGTTGAGAGGAGTAAACTCATAGTATGTAGAATATCATAGCGAAATCGTTAGGTTTCGCAATAGCAGCGAGGAGCTAGCAGTTTCGGTAGCGAATCGGTTTAATAATCTTCGATGCGAGCATCGAGCAAGAACCTCGCTAGCCCTCTCTTTTCTCCCTTTCTCATCAGATCCGTAAGTACTTAAGCGTGTTCTTACGCTGACGCGGAAACGCGTTCGCATGCCGATGTATTTCGATCATCGATATTATCGATAGGAGATCGACATCGCCGTGGACTTTCTCACGGATCGGGTAGCGCGAAATCGTTGCGACTCGGATGCCTAAATGAATGCTCGTTACCGGAGCCCGTGTTTGACGAACCTTTGATCCCGCGCGGTTAATTATCGAATTAAATGCCACGAGAGATCCAAACGATTTCTAACCTGTCACGTGGTGCGAGCGCATACGCGGATTGCGCAATCGAGTATATCGGCCGACGTGAAAAATGATCTCAAGTTGCACACCGATTTCAACTTGGTAATTCGTGGAAGTTTCGCGCCGACGAGTGATCGATTGATTTTTTGGTAGCGAGTGAACGTGCCATGTGAGTCAGTTTGTTTGAGGAGAGTAAAAGGTAGTACAAGGGAACTAAAGACGTATACACAGTACAATTAATTTTGTTTAATCAAACGAAGTAAAAAAAATTACTAATTCGTGTGCAATAATTCTAATCCTATAAGTATCGGAAAGAAAATTTACGAAATATTAATGTATCGATTTATTTATTAACACCTTGAAATGTTTATAGGTTCTTGCAGGTCATAACTTCTTAATATAATACTCTACTTTCTAATTTTTTAATTAGTTCTCTATCGGATTCCTCGACCGATTTCTCTACGGGCACTAAATAATAACTTTATGCTACCCTCATCCACGGGTCGCCGGTTTCCGCAATGATTCCCGATTAAACTAAAAGAAACGTTGAAAGACTCGAGTCATAATATGGTAACCCGTAGGTGCACGCATGTGCATATACAATATATGAAGTCGTATATCGCATAGGCGTGTCACGCGAGCGATTATGCCCGAGCGGTACGAGCCGCGGATTATTTCTCCGGCCTGTTGCGTTTCCACTTGCTGGAACTGATGCGCCGCCTCGTTTTCCTCCCTCTTTCTTTTCCGTCGGTCTTTCCTACCTGGTGAGAAATAATTGTCGACACGATTGCTCGCTATTCTGCGACTTCTTGACCGATTTACGCCACGCTCTTTTCATTTCCTCCTCCTCCTCCTCCTCCTCCTCTTCGTGTTTGGGTAAACTGGTTTCTGGGAGACGCGGTGGAATGCTGTAAGGTGCACCGAGCACGGATGATTTATTTAGATAAGGCTGAAAGTATTCGCATCGCGGCCAGTTAACCGTGGTCAGTGATTCTGGTCTCGTACTTCGTCAAGTTTCATTCCCTTTGCTGTGAGAAACTATTTCAAACAGATTCTGAGCTTTAAACATAGCAAATTCAAGAAAACTGTTTAATTATCGAATAGAATTTTATGGTTAGAGATTTTATTTTAACCGAATTGGAAATTAATTAGGACTAAGTGATGGCCGATCATACATTCAGAGTAATAATCGCAATTGAAATGCAGTTTCATATAAACTCGGGAAAAGACCTTTGCACTGGTCGCGCGGTGTCGGTTATACCTTGCGATCGTAGAAATGAAATAATTACAGGCCTCACTGGCACTATAATTTCCTTTATTAAGATCCAACGTGATAACGGGATGATAGTAGGTGCTTAAACCATTCAACGAGATCAACCAAAGATAATCTTTTCTTTTCACCTTGATAACCGTTTCTATATTTAAATCAACGTACTTCCTTCAGGTTAGAATTAGAACCATTAACGTATTACTTATTTAATGAAACATATACAAGGTTTACCATTTGAAATAAATAATTATTTAATGATTTGAGTAAAAGAAATCTTCTATGTACTTACTATAAAATAATCCTCATTGAGATGATGTATTCGTGTATTTTATCGGACCGTAATTCATTCAATTAGTAAATGGAGGATAATTTCATATAATCTTGTATACTAACTTAAATGATGAACGAAGTTGTATTCCTATACTTTTCATATCAAACTATGCAACGCGTTCCCGTCTCGAGAATTATTCGAGAATTCCGAAAATATGTAAGATACGTAGATATTCAGATCTACGGGGGCAATTATGCGAGCGGCATGAATAAAACTGTGCTTCCCTGTGTTGTTTTAATAAATGCAAATCTCCGGGTGAATATTCATGCCCGTCAGCTCCAGTGGCTCCTTTTGTCGTTTGTACTAGCCACCTGGAAAAATGGAGAACGGGGCTGGAAGGAAACACCCCGTCGTTCTCGTAAGTTTCGTAAACTGACAACAAGACCTTCCGGAATTTCTTATAAACCTCCCTTTCGAATTTACTTCAGAAGTTTTCTCCAACTTTCTTGCAACTCTTTCGCTGTTAAATTTTTTCGATGTTAACATTTCTTATTACATTTGAGATAAAAGCCACGATGGTCTGTCAATTTTCGACCAAGTTGTGACTTGCATTGCTTTCTTCAACTGCAAATGATAGTACGTTCAAAGAAAACGCGAAGTATGTAAGTTTTAACTAATTTTGCAAGGTGATAAGCAGCACAATGCGTAGGCTTGTTAACGGAACAGCTGTGCCATTTCAGAAACCTTTCTATTTCGAAAAGTGACTTGCACTACTATGATTTTTACCCCTTCACTCGTTAGTTGTTTCAATATTCTAAATGTAATAGTAGTAAATGATTCATTTTATGCCTTGCGGCTTCGAAATGGGAAATTGCATGCGTTCAGGTGCTAATATGTGATTTAATTTTCCAATTATATTAAATGAAAAAAAAAACGCTTGAATGAGATTTTTCTAAAAACTATTTGTCTGAAAAAATTCGTGTTGTTTATAAAAGAAATACATTTCTTCTTTTATGTCATCATAATTAGGAACCTTTACCTAATTTTACGTTATGTCAATACCCTTACGCAACATCGTGAATTTTCGAAACAATTACATGTTCATTTCCTGCTCGTTTCGCGATCGTCCACTATTATTATAACGTTCATTATTCTCTTGATTATGTAAGGTCTTAAGAAAGAGTTTCGTTAAAGTGCAAACGAAGCTACCGTAACTGCTTTGTTAAAGTCCAACTTTCTACCCACGGTAAATAGCTAGTCGAAGCTTTTATTTTATTGATAGTATCGCTTGGTTCCTGATGAATATATGTATGGTTAACCGTTTATCTCTTTCGTTGGCTAGTTACGTAACCGGTTATTAAGGGGAAGATTAATTAAGTTAAAACCACGCGTAATGATTCTCTCTCGTTCGCCCTCCGCCTAATTGAAGCGAGAAATCAACTTGAAGTGTGTCTACCATGGTTTCATCAAGATTAATCGATGATTAATCGTTCATTCACTACAATTTTAATAATAACTAATAAAATACATTTATTGTGTAATTATCATGTGTGGTCAAAAATATTAATTTCTATTTATCAAATATGAATTTCTATTATTAATAGCCTCAAATTATTGGTGTAAATGTATGCTACTTAAACATGCTTAATTTTTATCCAATTACTCATATGACGTGCTAAGTGAACGATTATATATTTTGTACAACTTGGGATAATAATTCCGAGCCATCTCCGGTTAACTTTCTCAATATCATTGCATTATTCGCAAACGGAAAGCAAAAATGACATTTTTCTGGTACTGTTAACACGTATACACGCCGAAACTTATCGATAACGTGACCGAACGTAATGGAGTCAGCGCGGAATGTACATACACGCGGGATCGCATTATCTGAAATGCACAGCTGCCGTCTCCCACACGTCCTTTGCGGGACGCGGGAGGGGAAGAAAACAAAAACTCCGCGAACCGCGATACTGCATCGCGTGATCACACGTGTGGCATGTTAATACACAATAAGAAATTAAGAACGCGGCGCGGTGCGCGTTGCATTCTCGGGTCGAAACCGAAAATTCCACGCCTAGGCGTTTGTTCGTTCGTTCGTGCGGCGCACAATGGCGATGTTTCAAACTCGTCCGGTGGAGAATTGGCCGATAAAAAACGACCAACCGCCGTTAATTTGGTAATTAAGATAATTCCCGGCCGCGGAAACACTGTGGGCCGTTTCGTTGCGTTCCCGTTTACCGTTCTCGCCTGTCCCGCGCGAGCATCCACAGCGATTCACGGTTTGCACGCTTGTTTCGTGCATGCGCTTTTCGTGGCCCTACAGTTTTTACTCCCTTTTTTGTGGCCCGCTGCTTTTTTAAATGTTGACTTTCGATGCCGTTTTTCAGCAGAACAATTGAATCGGTTGTTATTTTTTCGATAATCGAAGTTTAGGTACAATGTTTCTTACAAGACGTCGTCGTCTACGTATTTTATTCCTTTTTTTAAGATGAAATTTCGTTCATTCGCTACACGGAAACAAAATAATTTTAATTTACTTGCGTGCATTAAAATCTAAAAATTTGACATAATTTATACTATGAGAATGAAAAATTGTGGACCAGTAAAACGTAATAACTATTTTTGAAAGGAATTGGATTCCTGGGTTTTGGGAGTCGAAATGTACTATCCACGACGACCAGTGACGCCAAGGAAGATTAGTCGTTCAAACATCGGCCCCGTTAATGAAACGACAGATAAGAAGCGACGCGGAAAAGCTATGGCCGGCATAATGAGCTCGAAGGAGACGCTCCGGGCAAACAGAGATTCGTTTAGCGCCGCGTTCGGGACAGCTACCGGTTCGATCAAACATCGCGTAACAATGAAAAGGTTTTTCGGCGGTGCGGCACGTTCGTTTCGGGGAAACGTAAGGAGGGGGAAGGGAAAAAGGAACGCGGCCGAAAAGGCAAAGCCCGGGAGCTCGAGACGCGTTAACGACCGCGCGGGTGCTAATTGCGGTGGCGGCGAGCCCGAGCTCCGTCCCCTCGTCCGTCGTTTTCTAGACGACGATTCCTGGGGACAACCGAGCTAAACGTTTGCGCAAACAGTCCCCGGGACCGAGAGTCTTACGCCTGGCTACCTAACAGGGAACTCTTAACGTTCACCCTTTAATCAATGCTCGGCCATCGTCGGAATTTTGGATAGAGAGACGCGAACTACGATGCTTTTTTGGAAAGAATTTCTTAATAACCTTTTTATTCTGATGGATAAAGAAATAGGAAATAAAATTACGCTTACAATTTTTGATAGTTAATGTAAACATTTTACATTGTTTGTTTGTCTAATACTTCAGTGGAAAATGATTCATATTCACAATACATATTAAAAGCTGATTTAACGCAACAAATATTTGAAGATGAATTGCATAATCTGAATTTTGAACATCGAAGGACAATTGCATTATTTTTCATATAAATATACATCGACGTGGCTGAGATCTCGCTATAGAATAAACAGTTTCGCAATCGGAACCTGCACTTGGAGAACCTGTTTCAGAACACTTAACCGGTAAACAACGACAGATATAAATGATCCACCGATGGGTATCAACGAAAAATTGGGTACCGGCGGAGGTTCGCTTTATTCTCTCAGGCCAGCTCATTATCAATCAAACTCATTTAGCGCGAACGATCAACGATTTCGTTTGAAACCGCGTGCCGTATGAAGTCGTACGGTTTAATCTTGCCTTTCGTCGAGCGAGCATTTTTTCAACGCATTGTTAAAGTTCACCGGGCCGAGGGTAATACGCACCGGTAAAGTTCAACGCGCGGTACACCGTGCCGAAGAAAATGTCTCACTTTTGTCGGAACGACAGCCGATATATTTCCTCGGCTAGAATGTAACAATGCTCGGATCTGACTTATGAGAATTCATCTCTAATCCCGCGTGGCTTTATTATGACTCCGAGGCAACGTAATACGTAGCGACGCTCGTGTTTTACAAATCGTTGCGCGTTTCACACTCACTTCGTTGCGCATCGCATCGGTTGCAGCAACTTACGCGTCACGCGTCAACCTAATCCAGCGTACACTATCGCCCAGAAGTTTTCGGTCGGTCAGCGAATTATAATAGTCGAATTAAACTTGGTGAATCAATCAATCAATCAAATGCGGCAGATATCTCTTAGTAGACGCTTCAAAAGTGTATGTATCAGCTTTTTCTCTTTATAACCCAATAACTTAGTTACTCAATTGTTACTACTTTATGAACGTATAAAGAAATACGTGTTCTCTTGTAGTTATTGACGAATAATCAAGACTGTAAGGAGTGTAGATATTTTTAGGGAATTGTCTTCTTTTATTGACAGCGACAATTTGAAACATTATTAATAATAAAAATTCGTTTAGTTCTTAAAGGGTCGATTTTACACAATTCACAATGTTAGGATACTTATAGACGGTAGTGTATTAAGTGTATATACTAGTACGAGACGTATGCGTGTCGAGATCACGGCTGACGATGATAAAACGTTCGCACGGTGCTGTTACACGAGACCCGTACTCCGTTTCTGACCGATGGAAACCGTTCCCTTAAGAAATGATTAGAGATTTGTTGTGACCGGCAGGCAGAAAGAGTTTCGCCCGCAAAATTCTCGGTATTAAGGATCGTGGCAATTAACGGTTTGATCGGTCATTAGTATCGGCTTCGAACAGCGAGATTGATAGATCGCCGGTTTGTCAGAATTTTACAAATACTTAATTTAATATACGTAAAGCGTATTAATATTCGTTAGAGCTGCGCTCGCCGAGTCTTATCATAACTGAATCCATTATAAACGATTGCACATAAGTCAAAGATATTAATACAAATGCTAGTGAATGTTCTAATATTAAGATATTTATTAAATAATGCAGTATATCTATTTAGAAAGTAATGTTCTCTAATGCATGAAACATTTCACGAATTTAATCATTCTAAAACTAACTACGATATTTACAATGAATATTTTAGTTGAATTTCGTGGCCACTCTTAAATGAACTGTCATCATGGTATCACGTACAGGATGATCCAAACGAAACCGAGTGGTCAACGAAACCGACTGTCACGGCTAGTAGGAGCCCATGGCAGAATTTGCATCGGCTCGGCCGTTTCTCCTTTCACGCCTTATAGGAGGAATGACAGGCTCGTAATCTGCGTCCTCCCACACTTGCCGCGCTCTTATTCTCTTCCACCCCTTTTTCTCGCGCGCCCTTTTTGCTCGTTCTCCACCGTCTCCGTTCCTCTCTGCCGCGCCGTCATTTATTCCGACTCTTCCTCGCCCGCGGCTTCGACCTCCGCTTATTAAAAAACCTGTAAGCAGAGGCGCGTGGTTGGATGGTAAATCGATCGAGATCCAAACGCATTCTCTACGGTTCAAATGGACGATCATTTATTCAGGGACGTAACTTGTGACAACCTTCAGCTATTATAAATTCAGACTATGATATTACTATAGGTCACTTCGTCAGATGTCTTATTGCATGTCTTATTGCTTGGATTATGATTGTTATTTTTCTAACATTAGAACGTTCCAATACCAGTTTGCATATGAATCCAAGGAAACACTGAATATTCTTTTTACAACTCTAATTTATTGTCAGTCATATTCCCGTCAGGTTTCAATGAAAGAAAATTCTTGTCGTGCCACTGGCGGCTCACCTCAAACAGATTTTTCCACTCGCATTCGGAATTCCAAGCTCGCGCGGTAAAACACTTTCGCACTGAGAAAACGGTTGTCGGAATTGACACGCGCGTGTTTCACACTCGATTCAGCACCGGAGCGAAGCGTCGGCGGCGGCAGCGACCAGAGAATCGGGCAGCGTCACGCGCTATTAAAGTCCTTGAGATCCGATCGCGCAATTAGCGCGACGATCGTCTATTAATTACCCCACGATTAACGGCGATGACGCACCGCCGCCGCCGCCGCCGCCGCCGCCGCCGCCGAGTTCAACCGCAGCACAGGTAATTAGTCTCGAGGAATTTTACGACTCTAACCCGTTCTTCCTTGCCTCCCACGTCCTTCGTTTATAAATTCGCTACACTACTTTTCACCTGCGAGGTCGTACGGTACTTTTCAACGCAACGTCATCTGCAACAATCATCAGGCCCATTGTATATTAATATAGACTTCAAATAATAACAATAATATCCACATATTTTACAATACAAATTGTATACATGTATGTGTTGTGTATAAAACAACATGTGTGTGCATATGTTATAGAATGTAATCTAATTATTCAGAGGTTTCTTGTTCTTTAAATTTAATGATATATAACATAAATTATATCTAAATACAGTTTTTTTTTTATATAAAGTATGAAGTTAAAGAGGCATTTTATGAATAGCTCTATGACACGTTGCATAGATCGTTGACCCAATTACGGAACAAAATACTTGTACATTCTATTTTCGCATCTTCAGTCTTTTCCATTAACAACTGGTTTGTGCGTTAGCCCTCGTCGCATTCATATTCTTAATCCATAATAGATGTGCTTGCGAGCTCGTTGACAGTGATAGTAACAAGTTTTCTCATTACATAATAGTAAATTGAGAGAGAACATATACAGGGAACGCTGTTATAACACGGTAGATAGGTTCCTAGAAAATGCCATGTTGTGTACGAAAACTAGAGCCAGTACAAAAAGGGGGTTAAGGGTTTTAAAAGACGATCCAAAATTTGTACCTTTACTTCTAAAGAAATAATTTCCTTTTAAATGTTGTTTTTTTTTATTCTTATTAGACACGACTTAGAACTGAAACTTGATTTTCCAAAAATTAATCTTAAAGTTGAAAAAGACACTCACAATTATAATTTATTCAAATATTTTTATGTAAGGCACTATAGTTCATTATTCCTTCCCGTCATTATTTGAGACAATTTAGTTGTAGACATTACAATGTTTCATTGAAAAAAAATTCATATTTGAGACATTGACTTGTTATTCCAAGAGAGTATCAATTCAAGTGTGAAATGATACTAACGAATTGAAATGAGTAAACTAAAACTAAAGTCACGATTGTTAATGAATCAAGTGGTTGTTGAATGGAAATGATTGCCCTTAAAAATAAATAAATTGATCTCCTCTGATCACGGTCGCAAATTGTCTCGCGTTACACGCGTCGATGAGAATCGAAGGATTCCCATCGGAGGTTTCATCCGTCGTTCAGCCGTCGCCGTTCGCACCTGCAGCATCACCGCCTCATTGTGCACCTGTCATGTTTCACACCCTTAAAACAACAATCGGCGTTGACCGGGGAGAGCTCCGGTGATTGTTCGTCGACGAGGCGGTCGGAAGACTCAGTTGTCTTCTCACCTCGTTGGCTCCTCGAAAAATCGGCCGATTTATTTATTTATTTACCTAGGTGGCAACGGGGACGTCAGAAAGCCACCACTCGTCCGTTCTACCGCGGTGTTTACTCTGTTCCGAAGAGGAACAAAGATCGATGCGCGTCGCATCGGTCGCACCAATTCTTCACCAAAGCTACGATGAAAACTATTGGGAAAACGTCGCGCAGGAAATGACTCGGTGCTTCGATGGAGAATACGTCCAAATTATAAGAAATATTTTGATTTAAAAAGATCTCGTGAGTAAATATTGATTGAATATTGTGAATGTGACAATCGAAGTGCAACGAGGCAACACTGCATTCAATAAAAGGAAGCTGGACATAGAATACAATATTTTCAGTGTCCATGTTGAGAAAATCACAGGGTTGTAAGGTAAATCCTAACTTGAAAATTTTATCCAAGAAGGATACACTTATCAGCAGCTCACAAAAGCTGTACAAGTAATCAGGATATTTGCGGAGGAAGCAGCTACCCCTTGCACCTATTTACCCGTGTCAGAGGCACCCTAAGCAAATGCGATCGAGGCTATTTAAGCCGGTTCCGAAAACACAACGTCACTAGCTCGAGGAAAGCGTGACAATAGGCCGAGCACGGCGATTCTCGTAAAGAAGAATCCCCCTTCGCGATGGAACATCGAAACGCGAGAGACAATGGAGAAGGGTTTATTTGTCGAGCAAACAGAAAATACGAGCAAGGCGTCTGGAGGTAGAGAGGACACGGCCGGATCCTCTTCTCCGAGGGCCGAGCCGTTTCATTTCTGTTTATCTTGCGGCTGCAACGGAATATTCTTTCGCGAACGAGGAGCGTGCCGCGGCGCTTCTTCGCGATCGCCGTTTGACAGTCGCTGACGAGTCCATCAGACCCCTCGCTATTTGCATCTTTACGAGGTGCTGGGACGCACCTGTGTCTACGTTCTGCACCGGCCGATGTCTTCGGGCGTAACCCGCTTCGACCGACGCGCTTCCTCTCGTCTTGTCTCTACGTTCCTCGCCCCTTTCGGTTTTAAAACTCTGCAAATGTGTCTAAACGCACACACATAGTACCTCGTACAATAAACAATTTATAGGTATTAATGAAGATATTCTAGATAAATTTCCGAATTATATAGATGTTAATTCAGCATTCAATTGCGGATTGTACTTTCGTCATCTGCTAATTGTAAGACTGTTGCGTATGTACATATTGTGAAAGTTCCTCGAATTTCTTCATGAGAATTTTAGGAGTGGACCGAACAACGATATTCGTGACACTAACCGAGGAAATCCGGAATTCACATAATGATAGCCAATACAGAAAATGAGTTTACAATAATATACACTTCGTTTTGAAAGACTCGAACAGGTGTCACCGATGTCGATCCGTGGGAAAAACGTGAAGATGATTCGAGTCCTCTTTAAAAGCGGATGATGTCAAAGTAACAGTAAAGTAAATATCGCCTCCTCCCAAGACGATAAAACACATAATGAGTAATTGTTTCTTGAAAATATCTTAGGAAAAATTTATTTGTTGAAAATATCTCTTAAGAAAAACGTATAGTCTCTTGCCTTCTATTAACTTAAAAAGAATTTTATATATACCCAAACCATTCCACTATTTACAGCTGTTTACGTTGTTGACATAAATAAGCATGAACAACATAAAAGGAAGTGCAAGAATCAAAAGGGCTACATTGTACCGGACGTATCAGTGGGAATACATGAAAGAGTAACTACATGTAATTCTCGTAGAAAAAAAACTAAATCGCAACCCGTGGTTCGGTCGACTTGACCCGAGGTTCATGCGCGCGCGCGTAAATCAATCGGAAGCCGTAAAATTCGATCCTGCGCGAAGGTAAATGGAGAGAAAGAGTTGTTGGCCGCGTGCGCTCTCACGCTGGACGCCTCGCCGCCATCGAAACGCCGTCTGTCGTGGTTTATTTGTTTATTTGGAATAAACGCGGCCAAATCTAATTATGAGACGGAAATTGAACACGATGGGCCAATGCGTATTACCTCGGGTTAATAGTAATAGATACTCATTGGAAATTATCGTTATTGGTCTGTGATGGCATACATATTTCATCAAATGCTCCTTCATAGAAAATGACACCCATTGAACGTTCCATTAAGAATTTTGTTCAAATAGATCCAATTTGTTTCAATCAAAACTCAATGATAAGATTGATTAAATACAAATGTATATAAGAAACATAATATAAACAAATGGTCCAAGGGTTAAAATATCGCTGTACGTTACGATAAAATCTGGATTCCAGCGACGATTGTGATTGGCGGATAGGAACGGACATTAACGATCCCGATGCGCGATGTCACTATCCGCGCGCGGAGAGACGCGGACAAAGAGGGCAACGGAGACACGGTGGAGGAGCGGAGGGGTCGAGGGAGAGAAAGGTTAGCAAGTACCCTCGAGTATCCACTCAAAAGAGCTGGGTGGGCTAATTAGCGCGTTGCCTGGCAACCGGGCGATGAGAGTACGATCTGCACTTTACTCCGTTCCGTCGTTCCGTCTCCTCTGTCGCCCTGCCTCTCCCTCCCCGGACACGGTCTCTCCTTCCTAGCTCGAATTCCTATCTCTAATCCTTACACGTTCTTTCCGTTGATAGCGATTTTTTTCCTCGATTTTATAATGCAATGATTGATATATTGAGAACATAACATTTTCATATATTAAGTCGTTTAGACAAACGTGTGTATCATGTTATAAATGGTACGTGTATAGAACATATTGTCCATCTTAGTATCGTTTACTGTCTGTCCGGTCAATATCTAATTACGGCAATTCATCTGAATCCATTTACATTCTATTCGACCGATCATTTAAATCGCGTATCCAATCACAGCAATTAACAACCTAATTAGATCCGCTTTCTCTTATTGAAAGACAAATTCTATAGTCACCTTTGCTCGTAAAAACTACACGGTTGGATGTAGGCTATACACTACATACATATAAGACAGACATTATACATATAGATATTATATTTAGGATGGAGATATACATTGCATACATGTATAATAGAGACTGTATGACTATACTATTACATATGTATAGGATATAGGTCGCGCGCGTTCAGAAATCGACTACTTAGACCGCATTTACCGTTTATCGTCTGAAGTCAAACTGTCGTCGCTAAAGTCGGTCGTAATTCTCGCGAGCTTTCTAACTTGTAGCATTTAAATGACCGTCGAAGAAGGCGTGCATTTAAATCGACGCGGCGAGGCCGATATAGGCGGAGATCGAAGCGTCCGCGTCGACGTCCGTACCCGGAGTAACGAGCATTAACGAGACACGCAACAAAGATCACTCGCAGGGATCATTAATAAGCGCAGAAGAGCGGCGTTGAGTTCCCGTCGTTTAATTGGAAACCCCTTTCCAGGTCGGAGAACCAAAGCCGCCCATCGATGCGATGCCCATTTATACAATATGTATAAAGAGAAAAATATCGTACCGCATTCACTAAATTCAGAAGTATTTTCATTATACAGGAGGAAGGATCTGTTGGAAAATTGCATCAATTAGAGGTTGTTTGAATTTTAATACATTTGTTACAAGAGTTGGTATCGGTAGTATATCAGAAGTTAATAATTAAAGCATTAAATTAATCATATTATTCTTTTACAATATCATTCACATTTCATGGAGAAATTATATGTTCATTTATTTTTTTTAAATAATGTTTCTATAGATTCAAAAGCTATAACAAGTTTTTAATACAATTAGCAATATTCAATTTAAAAAATTGTATGAAAGAGAAAGATTCCGAACGAGGCTGTTTAATTTGATGGATATTTATCAGCTATCAAGATTTCATTGATAGTGTATCGAAACCAAACATCACCACCATAATCCTCGATTATTGCGTGGGAGACATGCAGTGGACATGACTCGAAATCCTAGATCGAATTCCCGGTTTCGTTATACAGATTCACGCCGGCATTCCTAGCTATCGAATTGCTAATTAAGGATCATGCCTCTACGATTTCCGCTTCGACGTGGCTTTTCATTTCGCGGATTAATGTCTCGTCAGAATCGGCATCAGAATGGAGCGTTGCAAGAACCGTTCGCTTCGGGACTTGGCCCGTATTTCGGTTTAGATTTCGGATCTTTTTTTGTTGGCCGAGAATCGCGTTTCATCGGGGGCCCGAGGAGCCCGGCCGGTGGCTATTGGCAGTTCGTTTAAGTGGCTGTCCCATCGATACAGTCCATTTCGACTGGAACGGTGGCGAAGAATAAACGTTTCAGAATATCTCCCTTTTCCGCGTCACGACCGTGCCGCGGCACCGCGCTCTCTCGTTTTGTCGGCGCTTCAACCTGTGAAATTGCTCCGACTTATCATTCGAGCTAACGAGTCCCTAACCGTCTTCACACTTCACACCGAGCTCGCACCGTCTATTCTTTCTTTTCCTCCCAGCGGCGTAGCATTCTCTCTGCCGCGTAAATCGAGAAATCTCTCTACAAATTCTGTTATTACAAACCGATTACTAAGACCGAATAAAAAATTGCAGGCATAAATATCCAACGAGTCGAGAAGTTATGTTCGTTCTTTTCAATATTGGCTATTATCAATGAAATTGAATGTTCCGCTCGATTACGAGCTACCGTACGCGCCGCTTACCCAACTACCACCTTCAAGACTAACAACCACACTTCGAAATGCGTTTCGAGATATTTATAAAGACTGCAATAACCATAGCGAGCTATTTGAGAACGCGCCGCTACCATTCAATATGCAATTTGAACAGTTTCCTAGGTGGCTAAGCTCAATTGAAGGATTCCGGGCGGGAACTTTAAAACCAGGTCGAAAACTTCTATTTTAGCCGCCGGCAGTTACGGGAATTCGCGTTAAGTTCGTCATAATTTCTTCATTTAACGAAAAGCTCCTATGTAACTACCGTAGATCATTCGCGACCCCGGGGGTGCACGAAACACACGTTCCCAGCACGAAATATCTCGTGACCCGTGCGCAACGCACTAAATTCCACCCATCGTGTGACCGATTGCACTTATCCACTATAATGGGTGCTAATTTTCCTACGTAATCGTTCCTTCCGAGACTCTTCTACTTTCCTCACTCTATTCTATATTAAATACATCAAATCAATTGAATCTAATCTTTCGTCTTTTAATTATTTCTATGAGATTCTCAAGATCTTTATTTCTCTAAAAATTACTTTTCTGATGTGTGGAGTAGTAAAAATGATAACAATGCAATATTTTCACAAATCGGAACGATCGTAGAGTAAATAAAAAATGCATATAAGATATGTAGTCTGGATTTGTAATTTCTTCAGACGATGTCGACGCCATTGGTTGCGTCCGATCGAGGAAAGAATCTGTCGGGCTCGCTTGTCACCGTTTGGAACTCGCGTCCGAGGGATGCCCGCCCGCAATCGTCTGTAATTTGTGCCATGACCGACATCGGCGGCGTTCATTGTTACGTCCCGTCTCGATCGGCGTGCACGCATACGCCTTTCTTGAAACCTGGCGTTTTCCCGCCAGCAATGTCTCACGATGCCCCTCGCTGCGGTCTCGAGACAAAACTGACACAATTGTGGTTACCGAGTGTAACACAATAGGATTGATCAAATGTATATTTCATTAAATTGATCAAACAAAATAAGACAAACGTATCTTGGGAACAGATGGAATACTTTGAACAGTCTCTATACTTAGGAAAATTGTTTGTAATTGCTCTGTTCAGTATTTAACCAATACGACGGAAACGATTACACTGGGTCTTTTACATAGCAGAGCGGAACTATGGAAATGTTAAATTA
>NW_017162104.1:0-8817 GCF_001652005.2 Ceratina calcarata
GTATGTTAGATTTTTTAACGCACATGTCAAATCGAGATATAGTTGACAGTTTGCGATTGTCGTATATCATCGTCACGCAGAAGATGACCGATTCGTGATGGTCAGGTCAAAGGGAAACGTTAGAAGGGTTGGACCGTACAGAGAATACATGCAGCTCAGGTCAATGTCGACACGACCACCTCCTTACACAAACGCCGACAGTCAGAGATTCATAGAATTGAAAGACAACCAGAAAACGAGGAAACAAAATGGTTTTAATTCATTAACCTTGATTAGATAGAATTTATTCTCTAAAGAGTGATTCCCTCTTAGATAAAGTACAGAGTAAAATCGTGTCGGAAGAGGAGGAGGAGGATTATTCTGTTCCAGTGGTGATTAGAAACGTGAAACCTTCGTGTTGCAAATACATCCTTTATTCTCTTACCGGAGTGCTATTGTTCGTCCTATGCATTTTTTGCATGTACCTGGTGTTTCCTTATCCCATACACGCCTCTTGCATAGTAAAATGGTATACTCCATAAGAATGTAATAAATAATTTCAAAGCGTATCCCTTGAAAAAAAATTGTATAAACTCTGTTCGTACGGTGGCATGTAAAAAGCTTGGGAAAAATTCTGTCTGGCTGTCTAGTCTGCAAACAAGCTCCGAGAAACTCAATATCGGCGGTGTATTTTTCCTTGCCTCGAAAAATATACGAAGCCACGCTTTTCTCTGCGTGCGCTTTGAACTTTCCGAAAAACGAATGAAAATAGTCGATCTCTAATGAAATTCTATTCCTCCCCAGGAAGTTCGAAGATCCGTGTACGTTCACTATGCAGAAATTCAGGTGTCAGATACTTAACTGGTCCTCCTGCGTGAACTGCAGTCCGCGTGGCAACAGATGTTTATACAGAGTAAAGATAAAGCAATCATTTCTGTTCGTGCATTTTATATGCAACATCTTTTTTAATACTGTAGCTTAAAGAACCGAAACCGGATGAGAGTAACGTTATCAGAGCCGTGCACATTACCCCGAATTTGAAAACCGTAGAGAATATCAGAATCGATTTCAAGGAGATTAACAAATCCTGCGTGGCAACAGTACGTATAATCAATCATTCTTTTAACTGCTGATACATTAGCGACTGTTATTGATGAAGGGAGAATCCGTGTCGAGCGAATGGTTCAGGATATTCGATTATGGGATGAATTATTGCAATCTGCATAATTTGGCGACTGGTATCGGTTTCAAGTTCTTAGAATTGACGAACAACGCGATTTGCACGCAGCACAATATGGCTATTTGTAATTAAAAAAAAAAGGATTATTGTTTTGTGAAATATTTTAATTCAGTACACGTGGATATTTTCCAATAAAACCAAAGAATATAAAGTCAGATTCTTTCATTACTTCTAGCATGACAATGGGAGGATTTATAAAAATAAAATACAACTAATCGATAGAACTAACTTACGAAATAAGATATTAAATATTTAAATACATATATAAAATACATAAACATTAAGTCGCTAATTGTCTTCTCATCTTAGAGTAAACATTGAGCACATCGCACTAGAATTATGTACAGTTACTGAAAGGCACTCGTATTGGTAGTCAATTGATTATAAAATTTGTCTAACATTCCGGATAAATATTATGCTCCGTTTCATTCAATTCAGAGATTCCTCAGTCCTCGGTAACAGAGTATCCACCAATGTGCCTGGCGCAGTAACGATCGTTTGTCGTATGCATCCGACACTTCCTCCCGCTTTTCGTTATAGCCGCGCACCTCGTCGTGAACGACGGAGTAACACTGGAACAAACCATGAAATTTGACGTTACGCTCTGTAATATTTTACTTCGCGGAATATTCACGTACCTCCTCGATGATGATTGTTGATGTGAGGAGTATGTGCTCGCTCCTCTCATTTGCCTCTGCATTCTTCGTCTCAGATCGTTGGCATCGATCAGTTTATCGAGATCGTCGTTACTCTCGTTAACTAAATGCGAATGCTCGAAATCTGTCATGTCCTCGGATATGCTTGGGAACTCGGATTCATAGTTGCGGATAAGATCCTCGCGAGTCCTTCTCGACGAAGTGTAAGAGCAAGAGAGCTCCTCGCGCTGTGGCCAGCTCTGCTTGCTCCATGATATAACTGACTCTACTAGCGATCGCACTATTCCTATAATAAATAGCATAAATGTTTTCTGATACGAACAGCACAAATTTTAAATTGATAATACTTACGAATGCATCGATTTATTTGGTAACTCAAGGAATAGTAAAGTGCTCGAACATTTCTTTTCTGTTTGGCATAAAATGTTAAATTGGGAGTCTGTTCGGATTGGAGATTTGAATAAGAGGACGAAACGTAATGTCCGTTCGCGTGGCCGTTTCGTTCGATCACTTGCACCGGTTCGGCTCGCATTTGTTGTTTCGGTCCGAACAGACGTTGAATGCCGACCATTAAAAAGTGCACTAAAATCAAACGAGTACATTAAATTAAAATCCAATGTTTTTCTTTTTTATTGTAATAGACGTACTCATCGTGATTAGTATTATCAACACAGTGATTGATGGGAAATCCAAGCAGGCGTCCATGCCGTGTTTCAAATAAGAGACCAGGTTCATTGGCACAAGTCCCATAATTGTGATCCTGGTAAGCAACGGTGCATGAAGGAACGCAGCGATCACCATGCAGCATAATAAATAAACTACATGCAATCCTATTCTATATATTCTATGCATTTGTTCCCCTAGATAATTAAAACAAAATTAAGAATCACATTAAGATTTCATTAACAAAGACAACAAATGATTACCCGTGTCTCCGATGTAATTTGTCAACCAGTTAAGCTTCTCGTCGACCTCTGCACGCATGCTGTTCGTTATGTTCCAAATGTATTGCACCGTATCGTTGATCTGCGCCAATTTTTCTAATGTTCGCTCGTAACGAGAGAGCGCCTCTTCGTGCTGAGCGAAAATTCGTTCGGTGCTCGATTCGATCTTTTCCCAGATCAATTCCGCTTGCATCTGAATGTTCACCAAGTCCTCGAGTATTTCTTTATGATTCTCGCCGTGCTCGATGGCTTGTTGTTTTAAATTTCTGTTCGCCTCCTCTGAACAAGAAGAAATAATTAAATATCTGCAATCATTTTGTTTTTCACTACTTAATTACCTAATTTCTTTCTTATGTCGTCTGTCATTGCTGCAAGTTGCGTGTGTCCCGAACGTATCAACGCTTTTTCGTTATTCAATTCCCTTAAATTCGACGTCACGAGATTGTAAGCCGACGCTTGAGCGTCTTTCAAGTATTTCTGTTGCTCCAGCAATGCCTCGTTGCCTTTAGACAGAGACGATAATGCTTCTACTGTATGCTCTTCTAAACGATCTTGACTTTCCTAATTTAAATTCACCGATTAGTAATTCAATTCTATAAGTACGAACGTATGCACTTACCTTCAAGGAGCTTAACGTTGTGATCTGATTGTGAGCAGTTTGCATTAGCTTGTTCACTGTTAATTCTGTAAGAGCACGAAATTGAGTGCTACGAGCTGCATAACACACTGCCCTGGCTCTGTTACTCATCAAATGATAAGCATTCCACATATCTGGATCCATATCCGTGGTGCATTGTTTTAAAGACTGAAAACAATGCAAATATATATAAACTATCCATTTCTAAAAATCTGCACAAATCTGTATAAATAATAATAATCCTGAGGGTGTTAAGTTGTTGAAGGACAGAAGATAATGCACACTGAAGGAGAGTATTTTATGTTATGAGGCTCTAAAGGAAGGGGAGCTCAGTGGTGGTCCCAGCATTTTCTAAGTGGGGGAACTGCAGGTTTGAACATGCTTCAATCCACCCTTCTCCCTTATGTATTTTCACATACAGCATGCTTGAATCTAATATCTCCTTCAGTGTGCAACAGAAATGGCACTGAAACTGCAGATAATAGACGTAAAATTAGTATCTTCCCATGTGTGAAATATTTTGATTTTTTACCATTTCATCTGTACAAGGAAACATCTTCCTCCCCTCAACTGCAGACTGACAGTTCAGTAGATTAACACTGAGTTTGGCCAATTGTTCCTCGGTCATCCCAGAGCAGGAAGTTTTGATCTTCATTATCACTTTGTGCTGGCAAGTTTCCAAAGGTGATGACACCTGGATTTCAGTGAACTTGGCTGCCTCCTGGAGAAACTTCTCGTCCTCTGTCATAGATTCATATGGGATTGAGATCAATGGGACACCATCAGCTACTAAGACTGTAGTGTCGTCTGTTTCTTTGCCCCAAACCCAATCGAATAAAGATCCATAGCTACTTTGGGAGGTAATTAAAATGATGAACAGAATCGAGAGGTACCCACGACCCATTCTGTTAGAATCTCTGAAAACAACTTTCTATCAATTGTGTTTTCAATTATTTTCACTTGTGAGAAACAAGATTTAGTTTACCTACAAACGAAGTAACGTGATCTCTCGACAAAGAACGCAGTTTTCTGTTAATTTACTATCGAGAACAATAAGCAAATTTACTTCATAACACTGCAAACACAGTACTCGTGCAGCAAACAGGATTCAAGGTTCACTTTCACTGACGAACAGACTACCTTCGTCGATCGAAAAAATCGACCGTTTCATTCATGTAATCGGGAATTGTATAGCTTTGATAAACGACGAAAATAACCACACTCCACAGGTGAGGAGCGATGACAAGTGTTTATTTTCTCCCAAACGTGCAGTTTTGTAACGGTTAGAGCGCTGTGGTGCAACGGCGGAGAAATTCAAGCATCCCTCGCATTTTCAGTTAAAAAATTGACGATCGGACCCGTTCGAATTAGAGTAATCGCGGCCGGAAAATTGATATATAATCTAAGAGCATTATGTACAGACGTTTTAACCTTAATTACAGGCTTTGTTATTTTAATTACCGTCTGAACTGTTTGAATCTCTGTTGGAACGCGCTTGGAACGCTAGCCAATCAGAAAATTCGTGTTTCCTGTCTCACGTCCGGTGCAGTTTTAAACGGACCAATTAGAACGCTTGCCGCTTAACGAGCTGCTCAGTTTGGCGTCGCGTTCGGTGCGGGTAAAGTGTCGTTTTGCTCGCCAGTCGGAGAAGATTAAAGATATTTTCGAGTAATTAGTGCGAAAAGTTTTGTTCCAAGTGCCTGACGGAGACTGGAAACTGTGCTGAATCCAGTTTTGGTGAGTCAGATACATTAACATTAGTAATAATCGACAATTTAGCGACCAAGCGATAGCACGGTCGCCCCGCGATCATCCTTGTAATATAAGACGCATTTTTTGCCAAATTACGGATACTTTAACAATGTAATTGATAATTCCGAAGAATTTGGCATCCCTTTTCGTAAGCGTGATTAATTTTTATTATTCGAGACTACAATTTTGCTACACAAGTGTGTAGCGTAGATAGTCTTTCGCGAATTCCAAAATGGCTAATTGTCTAACATTAATCGTAACAAAATGGCTAATTGTTTAGCTAGACGATATTTGAGTGACATGACAGTGGAGTTCATAGAACTTGGGTGAAAGAATGACAAAGATATTGTTTTTGTCGTAATATATTGGTAAGTTAGTATTTACAAACTTCGTATAAATCGTTAAATTAATGAAAATGAATACTATGTTACTTCTTCTCTGGAAGTACTTCGCTTATTCCGTACATTCCTGCTAATAATCTACCGTGCGACGTTGGGACTGGTTCTTTCGGTGCCAAATACGGTCCCTTCTCGTCCATGTACACGTATCTAAATCCTCGTTAAGGAATTTATTTAAACTGATTAAAGGCTTTCACTTATTTCTTCCCTCTTCTTTGATATCATAACTATATAAATAAAATGAGACTTTAAGGAAGGATACGGTAATCGCAAAACCCAGTAGGCGCTCTGCGACAATTTTATGGGTTCGTCGCAACCGGTGACGAAAATCGGGCAGGGCGGAGGTCCCGGTTGCACTCTGGGGTTCAAAGTCACGTGAACCGGTGCCTTCGGCGTTACTACATGAATCCTCATTAACTGAGCGATCAACGGCTTCGTTTGCCTTAAAAGATACATAATTAATTATAATTCTTTCATAGAATAATTTGCATTCTGATGAATTGCATTTTGACAAATATGAAACACTTTTATCGTTGATTAAATATTCACCTGCAAGGGCATGGGAAGTACAGCGGCATGTCTGCAGTGCTCGAAGTGACTTTGTTTCCACTGTCCTTAACAATTCCATTCCCAGTCGCTTTCAAAACTTTATCAGGCGCGGACGCCATGAACCTGTGTCCTCGTGGACACTCGTACTCCACTCCGACAAATATTTTCACTACGAACTCTTTTCCACCCTTCGATTTTCGACCTCGAATCGTGTTCATGTTTTGAAAATTCTTCCCGCGAGAACTGTAACCGTGAGAATTATGGTCGCCTATCGTGGGCCACAGGGAGCCTCTCTCCTTCTGATGTTCTAATCTAATAAAAAAATTGATACTTATCGAATGGAAGAGATTAGAACAAAATTTCTTATTCATTTAATCACCTTACGGTTACGTCCCAGGGTAAGAGAAAGGCGGAAGTAGGTAGAACGCCAGCTTGATGTTGCAAACCTAAATTATGAGAGTATAAACTGCTGGGTCCAAGGCAGACCAGAGACCAGCTCGAAAACTGTGGCAATAAACCAGCTGGCGATTCTGTGTGCAACATCCCAGGTAGATATTCCGTTGTCGAGGGTTGCCTCACCAAAGATTTCTCTGGGAATCGAACGAATTCTCTGAGACATGATTTATCATTCATGCATTGTGACATGCATGCAGTTTTTGATATTTCATGTATTGCAATGAATATTGTCATTTATTAATTAGTGATTTATGATCACCTTTCGCGTTCTCTGCGTCGCTGTCGGACACTTCGATGACAACCTTGTGCGCATCGCTGGGTGTTAAACTAGTCTTATTGCTAAGCTTAGGTACGTCTTCGTTAGTTTCACTGGTTGGTGGTGATTGTCCACCACTACCATACGGAGTTCGAATATCATCTATCAGTGAATCCAAGTAAAAGCAAATTAGAATAAAGTAATGATTAGGAAATAGTATACGATAAATGTTTTATCTAACCGTTCAGCGTATTATTAACTCCTAGGCTACAAGCCTGAGTGTTACCCTGAGGCGTGGACGATTCCACGTGGCTGAAAGAATCCTTTCTCTTTGTGGAGAACAGTTGCGCCGGCCTGTACCAATAATTAAACTAATTACTCTCTCTATTCTTCAATTATTTAGTAATTAAATCAATTAATCTTTCTCTTTATAATCTGAACATGGTCGCGTACAGTAATTAAATGAATTCTCTCTTTTTAATCTCGAAACGCGATTTTACCTGTAATTATGAGTGCTCGGCTGGAAAACTGGAAACTGTATGTTCTCCAATTGCGCGCAGCCACACTGTTTCGCGAGCATTTGGAAATAATCGTAATTGGACTGTCTCAAACTAAACGGATCTTCTCTAGAACCTTGGCAACGGCCACAGTTGCACGCGCAAATATAACGAACTCCACTGCAATGTTCTCTGATCGGTAATTCACTGTGAAATGTAATTGGGATTAGCCTCAAGAAATTCTATGATATTATTTCGTGAATTTACTGACTTGTCGTTGTCCCTCTGATCCACCTGTTCTCCACCACCGGCGCCTTCGCTACCTCCTCTGTGTATCGGGTTCGTACACGGGTTACCTGTTAAAGATAAAACCTCGCACATTTGTCTACCGGACCTCCAATGCTTCTCGCATTCCCCTTGCAGTTTTTCGCTGAACTCCTCGAAGAGAGGACCCCGCGCGTGCATCTCGAACACCGCCATCGCGTGAGCCAGCTTCGTCTCGTGATACGCCCTGATAAATTAACATATTGAATAGAGAGGCAAATTAAATACGTCGCAGAGAAGTATAATTGTTGTAGTGAGTATGCACCTCGTGTAGTGCTGAGGCAGGTTCTCTTGATAGGTTTGCAGAGCTCGTGGAAGCACCTTGCTGCATCTGCTCTTGCTGAACTTTACGTCTGTATCCAACAGGCTGTGCAGTGTTGATAATTCTTTATCTGTCCCGTGGATGAAGTAATCATACACTCTGTTTGCCACTTCGCAGAATATTGCAACGTTCGGTATCTAAGCAAAAAATGAAATCTGATTAGGAATTTGCTTGAAAATAATATGCATTTCATTTTGGTTTCACATGAATATTTCATGCTTCTGTATAAATGTAATTATCATTTTGCACCTCGAAGTAAGCAGGTACAGAATGTCTTCCAACGTTATCGTCAAACCCTCGCGCGAAAGCTAAGTCTATGTGCTGTTGTAAAAATGATCTGAACGATCGAGTCTCTGTAAAATGAAGAATCGTTATCGAACAGGAATGATCATGATAATATTAAGCTTCGTTTACCGGTGTCAGAGTCCTCCTGTTGAATATTCGAATCCTGGCTAGCTAAACTTCTGGAGGTACTCCCTCCTGAGCTAACTTTGCAACTCTGTATCAATTTCCTTGCCATGAAACCGAGTATATCCCTGGACTCTGTCGTCCCAGTGTGCACGTAGACGAACTCCTGGTTCGCAGGGATTGCGAACAGCGAGTTTGAACTGAAACAAATTACGTTGTATCGAATGATTTTCATAATTTTTCTTAATTATTATTATTATTATTTTAATTAATTAATTCCACCTAATATTGGTCACTATACGGTTCTTCCTCAACACATGGTAGATCTGATCTTCCAAGGAATGTTCCAATTTTTTTATATTGGCTCCGCTGTTGGGATCTTGAAACACAGCTGGACAA
>NW_017162104.1:8898-18051 GCF_001652005.2 Ceratina calcarata
GTGTTACCCTGAGGCGTGGACGATTCCACGTGGCTGAAAGAATCCTTTCTCTTTGTGGAGAACAGTTGCGCCGGCCTGTACCAATAATTAAACTAATTACTCTCTCTATTCTTCAATTATTTAGTAATTAAATCAATTAATCTTTCTCTTTATAATCTGAACATGGTCGCGTACAGTAATTAAATGAATTCTCTCTTTTTAATCTCGAAACGCGATTTTACCTGTAATTATGAGTGCTCGGCTGGAAAACTGGAAACTGTATGTTCTCCAATTGCGCGCAGCCACACTGTTTCGCGAGCATTTGGAAATAATCGTAATTGGACTGTCTCAAACTAAACGGATCTTCTCTAGAACCTTGGCAACGGCCACAGTTGCACGCGCAAATATAACGAACTCCACTGCAATGTTCTCTGATCGGTAATTCACTGTGAAATGTAATTGGGATTAGCCTCAAGAAATTCTATGATATTATTTCGTGAATTTACTGACTTGTCGTTGTCCCTCTGATCCACCTGTTCTCCACCACCGGCGCCTTCGCTACCTCCTCTGTGTATCGGGTTCGTACACGGGTTACCTGTTAAAGATAAAACCTCGCACATTTGTCTACCGGACCTCCAATGCTTCTCGCATTCCCCTTGCAGTTTTTCGCTGAACTCCTCGAAGAGAGGACCCCGCGCGTGCATCTCGAACACCGCCATCGCGTGAGCCAGCTTCGTCTCGTGATACGCCCTGATAAATTAACATATTGAATAGAGAGGCAAATTAAATACGTCGCAGAGAAGTATAATTGTTGTAGTGAGTATGCACCTCGTGTAGTGCTGAGGCAGGTTCTCTTGATAGGTTTGCAGAGCTCGTGGAAGCACCTTGCTGCATCTGCTCTTGCTGAACTTTACGTCTGTATCCAACAGGCTGTGCAGTGTTGATAATTCTTTATCTGTCCCGTGGATGAAGTAATCATACACTCTGTTTGCCACTTCGCAGAATATTGCAACGTTCGGTATCTAAGCAAAAAATGAAATCTGATTAGGAATTTGCTTGAAAATAATATGCATTTCATTTTGGTTTCACATGAATATTTCATGCTTCTGTATAAATGTAATTATCATTTTGCACCTCGAAGTAAGCAGGTACAGAATGTCTTCCAACGTTATCGTCAAACCCTCGCGCGAAAGCTAAGTCTATGTGCTGTTGTAAAAATGATCTGAACGATCGAGTCTCTGTAAAATGAAGAATCGTTATCGAACAGGAATGATCATGATAATATTAAGCTTCGTTTACCGGTGTCAGAGTCCTCCTGTTGAATATTCGAATCCTGGCTAGCTAAACTTCTGGAGGTACTCCCTCCTGAGCTAACTTTGCAACTCTGTATCAATTTCCTTGCCATGAAACCGAGTATATCCCTGGACTCTGTCGTCCCAGTGTGCACGTAGACGAACTCCTGGTTCGCAGGGATTGCGAACAGCGAGTTTGAACTGAAACAAATTACGTTGTATCGAATGATTTTCATAATTTTTCTTAATTATTATTATTATTATTTTAATTAATTAATTCCACCTAATATTGGTCACTATACGGTTCTTCCTCAACACATGGTAGATCTGATCTTCCAAGGAATGTTCCAATTTTTTTATATTGGCTCCGCTGTTGGGATCTTGAAACACAGCTGGACAAGTCTCGAAGTAGAATAATACTCGCGGCGAGCAGGGTCTCCCGTTCGAAACCCAATCCTTAGGCAAGCTATAAATGCAACTTAGAACGTCGGAAAGCTGTGGCGAAACTTTCTGCCTGAAAATTGAACACTTAATTACAATTACGAATTGATTGAATGGCTTGTTGATGTATACCTGATGATATCCATAGCTCTGAACAAATGCATGTAACTATAATCGAATGTATGAGTTGGATGTGTAAGAATAATGACGTGAGATATGTGAAACAGGACTAGCAATGCTCTTGCATATTTGTCTCTCATGTGGGCCCAGACGCTTAGAAAATCCTTGCAGTCCTGCTTCTCTACAAATCTATCATACTCTTCCAGGAGTGTGTGAGTGTCTAACAGTCCTCTCAGGTGTAAGTACACAGTTCTCTCTTTGGAATCATAGTATCCCTCAATTGCAGACTATGAAATATAATAATAATAGTAATTTGATTCATCTCGTTATTAATGTTAAGTCATATACTGTCTTGAATCTCTTACAAATGATTCCTTGTCCACTTCCACCTCATCCAGGAGGCCCACTTGTAGTATCGAACTGAGCATATTTGTCTTGCATCCTTTGGCATGGTACTGTGATTTTCCAAACACAGACACGATCACAACTTTCTTGTCCGTGTGTACAAAACTAGAAATAGTCATCAAAGTCTTTTATTACTTATCGATGAACCCGTGTTGAACGATTATTTGATATATTTTTATTTCCCTGCTGTTTATTCAATTATTTATGGAATTACCTGTCTGCGTTGCATGGGAGTTGGAATTTTTGGGGTCGCATTCTAAGTCTATTTAACCACGTAAAACTGTATACATCATGATATACATTTAGGTTATATCGTTGAGGTTAGGGTAAACATTATATACAACAGTATATTCGGTGCTTAATAATATATTTCTATATAACAATATGAATTTATTACATTATTAAACTTTGTTGTTTGTCCCATATACATACGTTCCAGGAAAAAAATATTATCTAATGGTCATTCGTGTGAGCTTGCATATATTCTAATTATACAGTTGGGATATATTTTAATTACGCATATGAATTTATATTTTTTACAAAAAAGCGCAACGTTTGTTATTATTTATTTAATTAAATGTCGCAGTTAGGAGTTTCAGTCATTGAATTATCCGGCCACCCACGCTGCTAGTAACTTGCAGTGCGCATCCCAAAAATCCCATGGAGAGCTGTTTAAAATTAGGGTGCCAGGCCTTGTTATCGATTTGATATTCACGACTAGTTTCGTTCCATTCGATTGTTTATTGCCTCATCGCCTCAGGCTGTATAGTGAGATTGCTATTTACATGACGATTACAGGCGAATCGAATAACTATTAGGTGACAGAAAAGTTAGGACCTCATAGGGGAGAATAGATTTAATGGTATCTGGAAGTGGTGTTAGATACTCGATTGAAACATGGTATTGACGAAGGAATACCGCATATGCATGCCGCTTACCACCGAGGAGGTAATTCGTTTCTTCTTGAATTTTTAATATCAATCGACACTGCTACCTCGCGAGAGATATATTTCTTTAATGAGATCTCTCTCGTACGCTTTTCGTTTTTTTTTTACCATCCCTGAAGTAGATATAACCGGTGATTCAATCTGGTAATTCGTTACAAATCAATTTCCTTTTAGTATCGCATAGGCCAGCTTTACATGATCGCCAGGCATAGCCACGAGCAATCAGACGACGACGAAGGTGTGGAGGTAGTTGAAAACGTGGAATGCGATCACCCGGAACATGGCAAAGGCCAATTCACAGAGAAAAGGATACATTTGTCTAGGTGATCTTTCCTCTGTAAACTGTTGTTCCTCCCCGAGATCTCTGTTCTCTATCTTCCAATTATATTCCAGTAAATTGCCATATTGGATTCAATCGGTCCTTCCACGAATATTCTATGTCACAGAGAAGGCATGGAATTATTTCCCCTTCACTATCACAGGTATATCTTATAGTAGTCAGTGTGTCTTGTCTAGTAAATGTCGTACTATTGAATAATGTCATTTTTATTTCATGCCGATTCTGATATGCGAAGAATACACTGTAAGTATCTGTTGAATCGTTAACGTCTGTCTGTGTTCAATCATTAAGGTCTCTTGGTATATAGAAAATTATTCTTTTTAGTGTTCGTTTATTCCAAAGTTTCATATATCAATAGAGACGCGATACGAGGATAATAACGGATCCACAGAAAATGTACGTAAATCAGTATTATACATAGAAGATTCTGTCGTTCATTGCGTTTATTATTTAGTGTTTAGGTTTGACGCCTATCGAGTTAATCCATCGCGAGGTCGATTTCGTAGACATTGCGTACGACGAACTTACGCCTAAACGTTACAAAGAAGAAGAGGTACAGTCCCCTTGTTCGATGTGCTGTTGATTAAACAACGTTTGTAGTTATGGATATGAATTTTCGCGTAGGACCCGAAATTTTTCCAATCGAAATTGACCCGACGCGGGCCGTTGGTAGAGGGATGGAGGGATGCCACGCAACCGATAATGTGTTCTTACAAGGTGGTTCGCGCTTCGTTCGAAGTCTGGGGAATGCAAACCAGAGTGGAAGACTTCATACACAGAGTAATTAGCGATTGGAAATCCTGTTGATCGTCGATAGAACCGGTAGAGATTGGATTTTTCTCTTATTATAGTGTATAAGGGACATTTTATTGTTGGGCCATCGTCAAGCGTTCGCGTGGATCGACGAGTGGTACAACATGACGTTAGAAGACGTGAGGGAATACGAGAAGAAGATGCAGGCTGAGACGAACGAGAAAGTTCGGTTAAGGAATCTGAATTACGATAAGCCTGTGACGCCCACGTCGCCGACGTCGTCGGTCCCTTCGTCGCCGTTGCCCAAATCTCCTTCGCAATCCGGTCGGTCGTGGTTCTCGTGGTCTAATTAGTAAATAGCCTGTTTAGGAGGCGTGATTCGGAAACGTGCATTCGCTATTTCTTTGTGTATATAACGTATACGTGTGTCTCCACATTCAGTTATGTAGTCGGATATCGGTGTCACCGATTTACACACGGAACAGCGTTCCTGCTGCGCTGCAATTTCTCGCCAAGAGCCGCGAAGTTCTACAGCAATGATACTGGGTTGTTGAATATTTTTATAGTTTAATCGGTCTACGTTTAGGGCTCAGCTGGGAGAAGCAGCTTATATTTAAGACTCCTGTAGAAATATCTTCGTCGTTCACATTGTTTTGTAATACCGTTAGGAAGATTACCATTGTCATATAATGTTAGCTTGGACCTAGTCAAGTACTCTGTTAACCACCGGCTTCAGATTGTAAAAACCAGTGATAGAATTTAACAAACGAATCGTTGATCTGCACAAATGTTATAAATACATGTTCCTCGGTGTAATTACGAATTATCACGACACTGCTCGATTGTGTTCTGTTTTAATAAACCGGGAAGCTTGCATTATTTTCTGAAGCAGACTGTACGTACATATAGGATTGTCAGGCTGAGTTTTATAAGGAAATTTTAGGAATTATTTATCGAGTCTCGTTTTAATCTTCAGCAAATTGAAATGGGACAGCCCTGGGTTGTCCATCCTGGGACCAAAACGAGCGCAACGGTTCTTCGCACGCACACGCAACACGCGGTGTTCGTTTATTTGAACAGAGAAAAAGAGATTAATTCCCCGGCACGTTTACAGTCATCGTGTTCCTTTTCACCGCGGTGCATTTAATTGCCCTCTTGTACTGTTACGTGTGTATATTTAAATAAATGTGTTTCAAGCCATTCTTCTCACGAGCTGCCCGTTTTTAATTGTTTATCGTCTGTAAAATTCGCCAGCCCCGTTCCAACCCAATCCGGTGTATGGCATCTCTCCCGGGGAAATACAGCAAACAAATAGCTTTATTGCACGTGGAGGAGAGACCGCACAAAGGACTAATTACAACCGCTGAAATCCTTTAATTTAATTTCCTCGCGGGATATTACGTTCACAATTACGACGGTATTTATGTCTAGCTTTTAGTATTTATTTTTATGAAAAATTATTGTTTAACACTGCTGTCCATTAACGTATTTCACGAATTATAGATCGAACGAGGAATCAACAAGTTTAATGTAAAAAACGAAAATGTATGGAAGACGATTTAATTGTTGATGTTCATTTGTAATGGCAGATGCATTTCGGTGATGTATACTCGGGAGGCAGGAGAATTAAACCAATTTGTAGAGGTACTCGCAAATGAAATAATTGTCTGGATAGCGAAAAGGGTCGGAACTTTTAATTGTCTTCGAAGTCGACGCGAAATTAATAAACTTCAATCCACGTGTATACAGTAGGGGGCTGCCCGACCCAGTTATCTCTATCTATCTCTCTATTTTATCCATTTAACGGATCGTGAGGTACCGCAAGAAAAAAATCGATTAAAAGGAACAGTGTGAGTTAATCGATTTATGAGGCAACTGGAGGAGTCAATGAACACTGTTTCTCATTAACATCCTTTGAGTTGTACATTTTTCGATTTTGTTAATTCATTGAGAATTTTATAGCTCGATAAATCGGTTTCACGTAGGAGTTAATAATTTCCTTTTAAAGAAAAGAAATGCGACGTTCTAAAATAAACTCTGATCGATTATATTTTCCCTTTGACGAGGGCATTAGCCATCGTAGACGTTACGATTGAAAAGTCACGTACCATTGAAAAGAAAATAGGACTTTTCAACCGCTCTTCTACGGTTCCGAGTTTATACGAATTTCATTGTAACTCTGCACGGTTTCAACGAAGAATTACTCCGCGAGGGAGAGACCATTGCAGACGTGTTTCCAATATCATAGCCCGTTACAAAAATAAAATAATTCCCAAGAATTTTCCTTTCACATCGGCTGCCAACATTTTGTAGTAGTTTTTCATTTATTTCAACGACGTTTCGCACACGTCCGCGCGATTGAGGATGTATTGGCTATACAGTCAATCCCAAAAGCTTATGTACCTTAGAAAAACGCATTTCCTATAATTAAAAAGAAATCAGACGTCGGAAGAATAATGCTCATAATAAATAGCTACGTGCTACAGAGTATAGAAGGAAATATCTTACTAAGTATTGACGCTGAGGAAAAATTTTTTTTTCAAAATTGCGAAAAAGGCTTCAAATAAAAGTTGTTTTTCTTCTAATTTCGATATTTAACGAGTTACGTATGATTATTTGGCATTTTATTGATGTTGACAAAATCCGACTATCCTAGCGTCGAAACGGCGAACTTTTGGCAAAAAATTTCGTTTTTCCTTAGTAACTCCTGAACTATTGGTCGTACGGGAAAATTGCATAGAACCTTTCTTGTAGAGGACGACGAGATCTACAATTTCCATGTAAAAACTTTTCGCTACCTTCAATAGTTAACGAGTACTTTGCAAAAAACTGTTTTTTCGTTTTTCGTCCATAACTCGTTAAATATTAACGCTAGCAAAAAACTTTTATATAGAAATTGTAGATCTCGTCGTCCTCTACAAGAAAGGTCTGATGCACTTTTCCCGTATGACCAACAGTTTGAGAGTTATTAGCAAAAAACGAAAATTTGGAAGAAATTGAAGGGGTACCCCTTGGAAAAATCTCGGAAAAATCGAAAATTTTTTTTTGTTGTTTATTATTAGCAATGTTCTTCCGACGTCTGATTTCTTTTTAAAAAATGCGTTTCTGAAGTGCATAAACTTTTGGGATTGACTGTATGGCCAATACATCCTTAATTTGATTTTCCAAATTGGACTTTTTGATTGAAGTTCATTTTTCGAATGAATTTGTTTCGCGTGACTACATCTGTCCGAGGCGCTCGCATTTTCCCGGTATTTCGGTACGTAAACATTTCGTTCTCGTTCCATTCGGCGAAAAAATAAACTAATATAAATCTCGTTAAAGGGCTATATTGTTCAAAATTTAGTTTTTTTTATTAAAAAATATGTATCCCATCGAATGTTTTCAAACTTTAAGGATGCACTTGCCTGTAAATGAACTGTATAAAGTAATTTTTTACAAAAATAATGAAATGCGATACGCCAAAAAAAAAAGGCTCCTCCACTGCTGCAGTGATACCGGTCGTTAGAGTGCTTGAAAGGGTTACGCAGGACGTCCTTCGGGAATCGGTTAAAAACATAGTTACGCGGTGTAAGGACAAACCGCGGCTCGTTTTCACCTGTTACAAAGGGATTCCTACCCATCCCTCATCTGTGCTATCTTCGTGGGATCACGTGGCTAACGATGCCGCCACGGCACGAGAGGCACGTGTCCCGCGTGCCGCGTGAGCCCGTGCGACACGTGAATTCAGCATACAGCGTGTATCTTGTCTACACTCCTCTTCAGAAGTCAGACAAATTTTCAACTGTTCAAAACGATCCTATATAAAATTGTATATGAAACATTGAATTCCAATCATATTAGGCAGCTTCAAATGAACGAATATTCCTCAAGAGTTTCAATTAAAATTTCATTTTGATTTTGCTGTTTTATCAAAATTGATACAGTTTTCCTTGTGTATTCAGATTCAAAATTAACGAGTTATTTCTCGTCGTTTTAATTTCGTTCATTAAACTGTAAATATAAATTAATTTCGATTCGCTGGAAATCCAGGAATAAACTCGATGCATACAAAATGAATTTCAGTGATAAAATAAGTAGAGGAGAGATATTATTATATGACGGATTAAACGAACAAATGAGGGATTATTATAATTGCAGGTTTCGTTCGGTTTACCATTTGTACATTTCGTGTATATCCGTGACTTATGCAGAGGAGTGTACGCGGGATTGATGCCGAGATATCGTATTTTGAAATTAATGGAAGCTCGCTCGATCGCCACGCTGACCGTCCTATTATTTGAATTAATTAACGGCCTCCCACTCTTCGCGGCGGCTCGCGCGTTTACGTAATCGTCGATCCGTTTAATTAACACGCGGCCCGTTCGTTCGTAGCGACCCTTCGACTCGGCTCGCGTTACGCCGCTGCGTTATTTCTTTACGCCCTCGCGTTTGCGTAACGCCGTGTACGCGGGGATTATCGCGACCAATCCGAATCCGGCTGTTTGCATTCGTCGAAAATCGTTAAGATTAGCTCTAAAAGTAATCCCGCCTATTCCGTCGATAAACGTTATTTCATGTTCTCTATCGCAATCCTTTGTGCCCGTAAAATATTTATATACGTCGAAGCACGTTTACCATTTCCTGGCATCAAATGGACTTATTTAACGGGTCTAAAATATCCGTGCGCATTGAAAATATGATAAATTTAGCGTATTATACTGTTTAACTGTCGTGCAATTAATTCGCCAATTTGTTTCCTCATCGAAAGTGGCCTGAACAATTTTATGCACGTGTGCGACAGAAATCAGAGAATTGATCAATTTAGAAATTTTAATTATTTCTTTATTTTATTTTTTTCTTAATGTATTAGTAAGCTTAATGTTTAACACTAGAT
>NW_017162104.1:19665-21178 GCF_001652005.2 Ceratina calcarata
TTTACTGCTTGTGGGCAATATAGGTATATACTAAGTTTCAGTCTTTCTAGTGTTAAAAAGGAAACAGAAGGAAAAAATGTATATTAGCGGAATTATAAACATAATCGTCGAGCAGGAATCGACGCTGGCGCGAGAGTACGTCCACGTAGTGGGGACGGGAGGATACCGAAAGGTGTGAGTATAGACGAGTTCGGGACAGTTGCCGCGCGTACTTTGTTACGTTCGGGTCGTTTCTTGTCGTCGGTGACTTCGAAACGAGACGAGACGAACGCGTATAGTGATTCCGGCTGATGTATTGAAATTCAGTTACTCGGCTCATCCTGTCCGTGCTGCTAGGTGAGTGTTGAACATCAACATTTCGTTGCACGAAATCTATTATCGAAATGGAATCGTGCGGTGTAGTAAGATGCTGAGCTCCCTCGTCATAGCTGTTCTATGTTCATTATTTCGATGGTATATCACATTTTGCTGGATGTTTTCTCGTTCAAAAGTTCTCGCATAAATAATTGATAAATTTAATTAATTTTATTCGTGGATTCATCCACGAAATTCGTGAAAGAACAGAAACATTTCTCTGATCATTTTTTTCTATTTTTTACTATATAGTTCCATGCGTCATTTTTAATCACACCGGATTAAAGCCACGAACTGACAGAGATTTGCTTCTGAGCCCTTCAACTTCACTGGGAATTTTGGCACAGCGGGACACACGTCGTGCAATATGAATGACGACCCCGTTCGTGAAGTGACTACGTCATTCACAGTCGCACGACACGGGCACGCGACATTCTAAAGCCAAGTTCCGTTTAATTTGTGGAAATCTCGTTACTGCTAATAAAGAATTCAGGAATCAAGAAAATCAATCGAAACTTGGACGTGGCATCTTTGAAATATAGTATACCACGACCTTTGCTCATAATTATGATCCCAGCATCATCCTACGTCTAATTAACGGGAAAGCTATATTCCTCGGTATTTAGTATTTCAAGTAGGAGGAACTTTCCGACCTCCTCGGTTAGGCGGAATATCGTCTGCAGTTACTGCAGCACCGGCGATTATTCATCCGTGCACCTCCGTTGATACACGTCCTCGCGATTTCCAATTACCCGCAACTCCCCCGACACGTCGCCCAGTACCAGTCATTATTTCCCCTACGAGAGAAACAAAAGTTCACTGCGGCAACGCGCGCTACGTTTTAATCAAGCCCCGTTTCTTTCTTCGCACGCGTTTTATCGCCTCGTTTACAAGTGTAACGCGACGCTCTCGTAACGAGACTCTTTTCAATCCGTTACACCCTGCACGTGTTTAATAGCAATCAGTTTATTATTGGTCTCGCTCGTTTTAAGATTAATTATTACAACCAACGGTTCATTGGAAATATTTATTGTGATAAAATAACATTTAAGGTTGTTCGATAGTTGGGTAAAGTATCAAGCAAAGGCTCTGCAATGGGCTTATTTTAAAATAAGAAAATTTCATTATTAAAATGTAGATTATCATTTCCAGGTTCATA
>NW_017162104.1:23213-24315 GCF_001652005.2 Ceratina calcarata
TTTGCCTGTATACAAGTCTGACCAATTTTATGCTCATTCTACTTGGCTCGATTACCTTGCTTACTCCACTCGTGTGCGGCCACGCTCAGACTCGTACTACTCGGTTGACCGTCGCGGTAATTATTTATCTCGACTCCTAGAGTCTTGCCAGATGCTGTTTAAAATCTTCGACCCTTTCCACGGATTATCGGCTTCCACGTTCGACCTAAGAGCAGGTCGAGAGGTATTCTTGAATCGGAGATGAAATACAAATACGTGACCCGTTTTACGAGCTCCGAATGAAATAAGAATCTCGCACTATAAATCCTGATTCATTTTTCCCAACGAGATTCGTTTCTCATCTCAATATTCAGATTATCTACATGGAATCACTAAGGAGATGTATCAATTCGTCTCCAGTTTGAAGTTTATATCAGTTTCATATTAAAAGCTCGTATCGAATTTGTTTTAAAAAAAATGTAATTATAAACGTAATCGAATTTTGATCATCGTACTTGTTCTGTTGATTCAGTCGGCAGATTGGAAATATGTGACGAGATAATTGAGTGATTCGATGGAAAAAGCGAATCGGTTTTCAATTTCGTCGATATCAATCTTCACGGGAATAATTATACGAAAGTAGTGGATCCTTGTATACCAAGTGAACTAATATAGTTATTTCCAATATTCGTATGGTCGAACGATCACTATGATCTCAAAGGGCGCACGGAATCAGGCAGGCCAAAGGGAAATTTATGCAACACCGGTTGCGCGCTACGCGAAAGGATCAGTGTTCCACGTAGACGCATATATACGTACGTGTACATGAATATATACACACGCGGGATAATGATTTTTGCGTGGGCGTGCAGTCGGCCGTCGGATGCGAAATGGGAAACTGTAATGCTCGGGAGAGAGCTCTTTTCATAGAGAGTTCGCTGACCCTTGCACGCTGGCTTCGCTTCCGTCATTCAAGGTCGAACAAAGTTGCCCGCCCGCACTCTGTTAAACTTCCTATCCCGTCCAACAGCGTCATGAAAGAATATTCGGTCCTAATCGCAGTTTCATCTCGCTCGAGTTCGAATGATAAAATCGAGTATGCTAGGCAGGGACGGATTAAACG
>NW_017162104.1:25917-27134 GCF_001652005.2 Ceratina calcarata
AATATATATTAATATATATATATTAAATAAGAAGTTACGTAACGAATTTTCATCGACTCATTTAATGATTTTGAATAATTTCCCGAAAACGCGATGCACGACAATTTATTATATGACTCGATGAATGTAGCCTTGATTTCGAACGAATGAAAATTGATTAATTCCGACCTGTACGAGCAACTAAATAGATTTTTATTGCCCCTGGCGTTCGTGTAACAATTGTAGCATACGCGTACACGTATAATTAAATTGAAGCCTTGCGCGAATCTGAATTTTAATACGATCGAACGGAGGCCGTCGAATGAAATGATCAGTTCGCGACCTTTACCGGTCTGTGACACGAACGGAACGCGTTCCGTTTCACGGTTTCACATTTTAACGATGAAACGAAGTTATTTATGTTTGCTGCCCGTCAACAAGTACCATTCACGTCTCCTGTTTCTTCGTTGTTTGTTTTTAATATGCATTTAAAAAATTGCATTTTCAATTGTTTAGAATGGGTCCACATGCATTTCCAAACGAGCTCCACAGTAGGTTCACTGTTTGCCGTTTTAATCCTCTAGTAGTAGTTTTATATTATTCGAATTTCACCGCCCGGCGAAAAAGCATGTTGGTGTATTCTTCGCTTATTGTTAGCTACGTTCTTTTCGCCGGTACTAAAAGGGTTAACGAACAGTCGTAAAAAGATTTATGATACATTTTATAAAACGCATTTGCCATTGGTCGTTCCCAGGTGAAAATATACGTATGTATAAACTGTTAATATTTCTAGCGAAACAGAGGAATATCAGGTGGAAATAAAAATGAAGACACGTTCTCAGCGACGTAAAACGGCAGTCGCCGTATAATAAATACACCGTTTCTTATTTTTCTCTCGTCGCTGGTTTCCCCGCGAAAAGATAGAAGACGGAATTTGCTGGTCTACTATTTTCTCTCCGTACAGCTATTCTTCCCTCTTCCTTTTATCCTTGGATTTCTTTCTTCTGTCCCTGATACTTTCTTACTTCTCTCCAGCGAGAGATTTCGAATGCATTTCCGTCCAAGTTGCGCTCTATACGGCCGCAATGCGGAAACCTTGCAAAATTTCTTCAGTCTTATCTTATTAAGCCGACTTGCGCCAACAAATAAAACCAACTGGTTAATTCATTATTTTCTTGTTAGAAACATCGAAACAGTTGAAATCCTACTCATTATGCGACATGGAATATATATTAATA
>NW_017162104.1:28554-31130 GCF_001652005.2 Ceratina calcarata
ATAAATATAAGCTATAATTCTTGTTTTCTACAGAATTTATGAAGCGGTACAAAAAACATTAATATAAATAAATTGAATATATTTATGAGTTTCTCTCTTAGAAGAAGACATTTTTAAAATTCATTTTCTTTTTCTCGCTTTTGCCTGGCTTCTTCGAGCCTCTCATTTTGTCTTCAGTCTTCGTACGTCTATGATAAAAAAATTTATACTAACAAAAGAGAATGTCGAGAAAAATGAGTATTATACTCGTACGCAGGCAACGTATGCTCTTAGCTGGACAACGAAATCCAGATAATGTGAAAAAGCTCTTAGAGTTATTATTAAAAGAGGATATCAAATTTTGTCATTTCGAAACGAGGTTCACTTATCATCATTAGACTGAAACGGCGTCGCTCTTTATTCAATCGTATCTCTTCACTAACTCAAAGGTAGAGATTTAATAATGTCAAAAGCTAAGTCTGCCTAAATCAAATATATCTAAGGTACAATTTCCTCTGTCCGCGTCGCAAGTAATTTTTCATTGGAAACACGTTCGTTGGATAACCAAGAGAAGTCTCTGCAAGAGAAAGGTCAAAGAGGCCAGGTTTATTCAGGCTCTTTGATAAGAGATCCCACTCGTCTTTTGATAGACGGTTCGAACTAATTTTTTTCCTGATATCGAGGAGAAGGAGGGGGCGGGAAAAGTGCGAGTTTCCGGTGGCCGAGTTTCCCAAAGCCCGCGGCTCAACGTTTTAATTCGTTGGTCGCGGCCAGCCAAGTTTTAACGAGACTCTTGACAGTTTGCACTGCGCTCGCGTCGGTTTAAACACGAAAAGCCGCGGATTAGAACCGCATTTACTGCCACCCCCGCTGAAACGCATCCGGTTATACCTTTGAAACACGTCGGTTTCGTCTTCAAATTTTAATCGGTTTAGTTGCGGTTTCTGATCAACCAGTTTCATTTACCTGCCATTTCGACTGTAGTTCTCTTTCTGTAATTTGTAGTAAGGTAAAGGAGGTAGTACCTGGACACTTTTGAACATAAANCCCTCGGATCGACTCCGGTGCTCGAGGTAAAATACGGGTTAACGATACCACCCGGTCCCGGTTAACGAGATTCTCTCGAGTCCTTCAACGATCCACCGTAACTGCAAGTGTGTTCCCTGCTAATTAATCATCTATACCCGACCTATCCACGGCTGGAACGGACAATCGTTTTCCGTATTACGCGTTTCCCTCGCTGCTCATCAGCAAATTAACGATTCTACGCGTTCATCGCAATTTCTAGGGTCAAGAAATGCAAAGTGTAATTTTTTTTTTTTCTTTTTTTTTAGGAAACCTTGTACCGTTCGGAACGTCGTTACAAGTATTGTACCAATTGCACAATGCAATTTCATATCAACAGCATTTCTCCATTAAACTTTGTTCCAAATAGAATCTCCATCGACTGAAACAAACTGTGTCACGGGTAATTTCAATGAAAGTTCAACAAACGTTTCGCGTCCTACATGAAAGTGAAACATAGACCATTAAAAAAATCTGCTATGTATATTGTTCATTATAAAACCAGTGGTTGTAACTATGCATCAGGTATCGGTATGAAACTACAATAGATATTGTTTGTACGCTTTGTCGGTTGCATAACTGCGTATACGGTGAATACTGAACCACCTGGACCTGGTATTAGCTAGTTTCAGCCTCGAGCCAAAGCCGGTAACAAGCCACGGGTTTCGTTAATGAATCCAGATCACCTTCCGGGCTGCGGATCATCGAATAAAACCGGCGAAGCCTGAAATATTAACTCGTAACCGGCGCGTAGCCCCACGGCGGACTTTAAGGGCCCCAAGAGCTGCTGGCTTCCTGGCACAAAGGAAATGATCGTGACCGATGACGCGCGTTAACTGACGGCCATGTAATTATGTAGACAACGTTAAGTCTGGACGTTATTGGACGCCGGTTAATTAACACGAATTTCGGCTTGATTGGCCCTTCCTTCCACCCTTTGACCTCGACAATCATTTATTTTTATCTCGTTTACTTAATGTTCTCTTCTTCCTCGCGATTATTTAAATAGCAAGACTAGTAATTACATTTATCTTCAACGTCCTCTCATTGTCTTGCTTCTTCATTCACGCTTTAAGGATGTATTGGCTATATAGTCAATCCCAAAAGTTTATGCACTTTAGCAACGCATTTTTTAAAAAGAAATCAGAC
This sequence comes from Ceratina calcarata, assembly GCF_001652005.2. NCBI lineage: Eukaryota > Metazoa > Arthropoda > Insecta > Hymenoptera > Apidae > Ceratina > Ceratina calcarata. The sequence continues at coordinate 30,748 of NW_017162104.1, forward strand.
GTCGGAAGAACATTGCTGATATTAAACAACAAAAAAAAAAATTTTCGATTTTTCTGAGATTTTTCCAAGGGGTACCCCTTCAATTTCTTCCAAATTTTCGTTTTTTGCCAATAACTCCCAAACCGTTGAATCTATGGGAAAATCGCAAGAGACCTTTCTTGTAGAGGACGACGAGATCTACAATTTCCATGTAAAAACATTTCGCTAGTGTGAATAGTTAACGAGTAATTTGCAAAAAACTGTTTTTTCTTTTTTCGTCCATAACTCGTAAACTATTACTGCTAGCGAAAAAATTTTACATGGAAATTGTAGATCTTGTCGTCCTCTACAAGAAAGGTCGTATGCAATTTTCCCGTAAATTCAACGGTTTAGGAGTTATTGAG
>NW_017162104.1:32023-33486 GCF_001652005.2 Ceratina calcarata
GCGTAATTGCAAAACCAATAAAACTATTTTTATAGTTCATAGAGATTCGAGTCCATAATTATTAATATTTGATTACTATTTTTTATCATAAACTCCGGCAAAAGTATTTTAATTTTATAATAAACTGACGAACACTCTTTTTTTTAGAAATTTATGAGATTTTTCGGGAAATCTGAGGCAATTAGTAGATATAAATTCGGTAGCCAGTTAAACGTAGCGTCGAAGGCGTAACGAAATTGAGTGGCGAACGAGCACCGACTTTTCAAGGACTATTACCGCCGCAGCAGTTTACCGGTTCAACCGTATATCCAGCGTTAAACGTCGATCGGAGTTCTTTTATTGACCGACAGAATTGCCACGCTAATCTTATTTGACGCTCCCCCTGTTGCCCACTCTTTATCCACTAGTTCTAGTTCAAAGCGAGGCAAATAAAAAAGATCATTTTTAAGTAAGTGTAATACATTTTGTTAGTGATAAAGTATGAAACACGTTTTTAACACTAGATTGCCCAAGGAAGTGATTTTGACTGCTTTTGGGCAAATGTACAAATAATAATGCATAAATTATTTTTTTTCCCAAGTGAAGTAAATTTGTTTTTATTGTTAACATTTACTAATAACTTGTTATATGACTGTAAATAATATAAAAAATATTAAAAATTAATTTTAGACAAATTTCTTTACACATTATTCTTTCACAATGCAGTCATTTTTACTGCTTTGGGCAATATAGGTATATACTAAGTTTCAGTCTTTCTAGTGTTAACTACGATAAAATAATTTATCGTCGCCACGTTTCTTATTTGCATTCTTTACTCGACAAATATTTAATATTCAACGCGGAGGTCTAAAAGCGCTTCCTTGTTACAGGTTGCTGAAAATTCAGAAATAAAATGTTGCTAGAGAGATGAAGATGGAACGGTACGCTAACCCGGAAGTAGCCCCGGACATTCAATTTTCGTATGAAGGATAGGTACAAGACGCGAAATGTGTGTCCTTCGGTCTTGTTTATCATTTTGTATGCATGAGACCAAGTAATTGGATATCGCAGTTTTTGATGGATCACCGTAACAATCTTTCGCTACAGTTATTAATCACCCGGCTCTGATTAGAGATAATGCCGGAACTTTGTTAGCTAGAAAATTTTTTCCATCCGAGGGCGGACGCGGTCAGAGTTCAAAGTACGATCGTTTCCCATTTTATGCAATTAATTAATTAACCCTTTTAGTACCGAACGACGATATATCGTCGTTCAAATTTTCAACAAATAATGAAACACAATTCGTAACGTTTTATTCTCCCTTTATTTCCGAATATGCTGCTTTTTATATTTTGTAAATATCACTTCTACTTTCGTTTTTACGAGCATTTTCGCAAACCTCTGCAAATTCGCCGATTCGGCCCGGTATTCTTCGCTTATTGTTAGGTACGTTCTTTTCGCCGGTACTAAAAGGGTTAAACATT
>NW_017162104.1:33927-36476 GCF_001652005.2 Ceratina calcarata
TGCAGTCATTTTGACTGCTTTGGGCAATATAGGTATATACTAAGTTTCAGTCTTTCTAGTGTTAATAGGTCCAGTGGTGATAGTAGTTTTTCAGCAGGTGGAGGTACTTGGGAGATTTGAAGGTCACGGCCATTTTTTTAAATGAATCTGTATATTCTTGCTTCCGTATCATGATAGAGAATCTTAAAACGAATTCAATGACCTATGACACAAGGACATTGAAGGTCATATAAAGCAGAAAAAGGGGATAAAGGTGTACATTTGATACGATAATGGTGTGTAAAATTATCAGAAAGTGAAGACGAATACGTAAGCGAAGCGAGGTGAATTTATTACACAGGAATAGTAACGAGGAACATGGAGATGAGGTGAAGAAGGGAACTTCTCGAATTTCTGACTGGATGTTTAACGATTTAGGAATCTCCGGGTGGAAACTGTGACGGTGATCCCTAGGATGCAGCTGCAACTTTCTCGAGGCCGATAACACGATTGCCTCCGGATAGGGGTGCGAAGAAGGGGAGAGAAGGGTGACTACGAATCTAATAAGCCGCTGAAAACTCGGTATACTTGCCCGTAGAAGACGGAGGACAGAATCGTAATGAATTCCGAGATACGGGAAACAGCATTGTCGAGGGTTAAAAACTAATTAAACCGTTAATTAGTGCTTTCTGGAAAACAGAGATAAGAATGATCATCTGAAACGAGTTACTCAGTGAATTCGCCCGAAGTTCCGATGCAGAAATCCCTGCCCAAATCCAACCGGGAAACAATTAGAGTTTACAGTTTCATCTGATTATTATTCTGAGCAGACGCAGATCTTGTGACCTGTTTCCAATTTTCTTTTATTTAACGCGAGGAGTTCCAAGTTGTTTACAACTGGTTTTAAGAGTTAAACGTTATAAGAGAATAATTTATATGATGAATGTCTCGTTTCAGAGTTCTAACAATCGTTGAGGGACAGGGAAATAGCATCAACGTTTAAAATAACAATACGCGATGGCGAGATACATTTCTTCACTGAAAGTAATTATTGGCCGTCGAGTCTGCAGGAAACGATAGATTATTTCTCGATAGGGACAGAGATAGAACGAGAGGAACAGGAACAGTCCGTTGCGTGACGAGAAACTTTAAGCTTCGCAAAAATGCGTTTTTCTAAGGTACATAAACTTTTAGGATTGATTGTATAGCCAATAACGAGCGAGTCTCTCCTTGAAAAGAAGGAAATGAAATTTCCTATTTAAATCGATGGTTAACAAGAAAATGAAGTCCTGACGCGTGCATTAACAGTACTCATTAGAAAATAGGAGATCGAATTTCCAATTCAGATTACTCGCTTATCAGCGTACTCGTGGGTTCGCCCGTTCAACCCTTTATAGTACGCAAACAGCGTTCTGTTTTCTATCTTGAAACGACTCGTCCCGTCAGCAGAATCAATCTTCTATTCCTGCTCAGGTAGAGACGCATTTCTGGCAATGATCCAAACGTTCCTATTTGTTTTTTTTTTTCTCATTCATCCCTCGCTCCGGGCATGCCGTTTATCCGTCGGGAAATTTTAACCTTGGCGACTAACCGAAAACGAAAAAACAAGGCACAGCCGCTAGCTTTTCGTTTTATTTTTTGCGGTTACACGTCCCGCGATAATTGCTCCGCCGTGGCAGCCGGCCTTTCGAAATGCGCCGCTGGAGATCGGAAACGTTGCATACTTCCCTTTATCGTTACCGTTAAAAAAAACTTCCGGTATTTCACTCTCGAGCAAGTTGCAGCGTTTATTTATTTTGTGTCAAGCGTTCTTGACGAGGCAGAAAGAGTGGCCACGTAATTTTATACGGAGGTAAACGGTGAACCGTGGTGTATTCTATCAATTTGTTTAATGCTCGAGGTATGATAATTATTGTTTGATTAAAAATACGAACGGAGAAGACGATTCTCCTCCGCCGGAGGGGGCCACGTTCCACGTTCGCCTTTGGGACTTTGTTTAGACTTCATACGTTCTCTCGTGACTCAGAAAGTTTGCTCATAAAAATTTCCGCCCCGAGCTGGAGTTTTCCTGTACACGCGTGCCCCTTGATGTATTATATCGAGTCCGATATGGAGTCACTGAAAGAGAACTTTGAAATTGAAGTAGTTCTTCAAATTCGCACCCTCGGCCACGCGAGTTTCCACTTTTAATCAGGAAACGCTTGACTGATTTTATCAAATTTGTACTCTGCAAAGTAGTGTGTGAATGTATCATTAACTGAATTCAATTCAGTTATCGCGTTAGTATTGATTCAGTTTAATTAGCAGAGTGAGTATTAGACTCATTAGTATTAGAACGAACAGTAGACTAGGTTCACTCTGTCAAAAAGTGTACCGCGCTTGAAAAAACTGTTTTCTCGGAATTTTGAAAAATGCTTCAAATAAAAATTATGGGTATTGACGTCCTCTACAAGAAAGATTTTATGTATTTTTCTTCTAACTTCAATATTTAACGAGTTAAGTACGATTAATTAGCATTTTATGGGTGCTGACAAAATTCGACCATTCCACCGTCGAATCAGCGAACTTTT
>NW_017162104.1:37757-54029 GCF_001652005.2 Ceratina calcarata
TGCTGTTACCTACAAAAAAGATCATACACAATTTTTTTCTATCTCGAATACTTCAAAAATAATCGATTAATTATTCCGTTTATCGCCAATCATTCGTTAACGAGTGGAATTACAAAGTAATTGCATTGGACCTTTCTTGTATCTGATAACTACATCTACATTGAATCTGTTTAACCCACGATCTCATAACAGATCGTACTACTTCGATGTATTAAATTTCCTACCGTATCTGATGTCCAATAAAATTTTTAAATACGATTCGTTTCGGACTTCAATTTTCTCCTTGCATTTAAAAATAAGAATATAGAATTAAATAGGATTGACTTTTAAATTTCCAACCGTGGGTGTAGTTTGCCTTTGCTCTCAGTTTGCCTTCGGCTAAAATGAAAAATTATTTAAATGGGAACGTTCACCAAATTGGATTTATATTTCAGATTTTATTCATCGTATTATAAGTTGCAAATCGTGGAACTAGATATACTTTTACTCGATGTTAGAATCGGGGAACGAATTTGCTCGGATCAAGAAAAGTCACATCGTTCCCCTGATTCTCGTTACCCGTCAGCGTGCTCGTGGGCCATGAAACGGACAGAAGCGAATCGTTTCCAGGCCAGAGGCTCGTCGTCGGAAGTCACCGACTCGTTAACGCGAAATCCGTTAGGTAACGGCGCGCGCGGTTGCGGTTTTTAGGGATCGCGGGTAATTTCGTGCTGAGCACTTGAGGTCACTCGACCTCCCCTTCTTCTAACGACCCGTCGACGACGACGTGCTCAACGTTTTTGTTTATCTAAATAATTCTGGTTCATTCAAGGCCGAGAGATAAGAACAGTTCACATGGTCTTTATGATCATTAATTTCTCCTTGAGATTAAAAAATGCATAATTAATTAGNGCCTACAACTTCTGTATAATACGCTTCTCGCCAGCGTGAATAATTAATTGGATATTTTCTTTTATACTTTTCAGTCTTGTCCTTCCGACGTCTGATGTCTTTTTAATTATAGGAAACGTGTTTTTCTAAGGTACATAAACTTTTCGGATTGACTGTATAGCCAATACATCCTTAAAATGAAGAAATGTGAAACCCTTCTAGCGATCATTTAACAATTATTTAATACTCCTCTTTTTGTTTTCAGATGAACGCGTTTAAAAATTGAAATCCAACACCGAGCCTGCTGCATCCTGACTGGACAACCGTCCGTGAATTGTTCACAAATTTCATTAGATCAAAGAGCGTTACGCGTGAAATGTTGGAACCTTAGAACGATCTCGTAATTATTCCACTGTACATTTCATGGGAACGGGACAGCTGCTGTCTGAAACAGAATCAGAGGCGAGAAACAGGGAATGAATGTTACGTTTTACGAATAACTGCGCGGGATCGGTTCAAAGGGTGAAACGGGTCCGTCTGTGAGAGAAGAAATATTCTCTTTGTCCGGTGGATAAAACGGGCTCGCTGGACCAGAATCTCACCCGCGGGTCAGCGAAGTGAAGCCGCCGCGAGAATCGGAAATTCGATTGGAAGGGACGCGTTTGTCATCCATTGAACTTTTATCAGCGACGGCAAAAGCCACAGAGAAGAAATGAGGCAGATCAGGAACGGGGATTCGGTCCACCGTCGGCGGCGTTGCGTCGATTTAAGATGAAATCTGCTGGGAACGTAAAGAAAATCAAGATGGATAATTAGGCGAAACATGGACGCGGCTAATGCCATTAATAACAACACGCGGGAGTTCTGTAGGTACAAGAATTTTGTGCCTCCCGATGGCGGTGAGTGATATTTTCTCAATTTTTATTTACAGTTCGTAAGGCGATATTAAAGAAGCGATACAGTAATTCTAAACGTTTCCAGATTTCAAAAGTATACGCCTTTCTATTTCTTGTAAGAATTTCGCTGAGAAAATTGTAAATCGATTTGAATCACGAGTAGTACGAGGAGTGCCGTCTCTGGCGTCGATATAAGATTTTCTAAAGCAGCCACTCCCGAAGCAACGTCAATCTTGATGACCTCCTTGATGGTTTACAGAACTGTGGTGCGAACCGGTGTGGGATTCACTGCTCTGTTGGCCGCCAACTAAAGCGTCGACGACGATCAAGCAGAGGTGCCCGTTCGAGGATGGATTCGATACGACCAGTAAGTGCGACGCAGACCTCTTTGATCAATGCACATTTAAATTGCTTGTTACCGCGTTATATCGATACGCGGAACACGTAATTACGGACAGACTACTTCGCTGGTTTGTCAGATCAGAATTCTAATTTAAAATAACACGTTTAATAAATAAAAAAAAAACGAATTGCTATTTGTTTCGAATAGAGAAAGAAAATTAAATGATAAAAAGAAGAGAAAATTGAATGATATTAGAAGAGTGTCGAGAGAATTGGTCATGTAAGTAATTAAAATTGATAATAATTAGAAATTCGTTGTTAAGGAACCGTGAAATTAACAACGACGAAGTATTTCCTAAACTAGTTCCGTTCGGGCATTGGAAGTTCTTTAAAAGTTATCGGTTTTTCATGCAAATGTCGCTTTTAAACTTGCGGCATGGCTAAGAACTTGGAAAGTTTTGCCGGCCGGGATTAATTACTCAATAATGCGAGAAAGCTCTAGCCGGCAACTTTCTGAGAGAGGTCCGTTGATAACCGCGTTAATTGCATCTAGAATAATAATGAACAAAGAGAGAGAGAGAGAGAGGGGGAGAATGAACGAGCCCACCTCCTCCCGTAAACACTTAAATCGAGTCTCACCTTTCATCCTTGCCGCTCGTTAACAAACTAAATTAATTGTTCTAACTGCTAGCGAACAGTCACGGTGTCCGGTTCCATCGCGACCTTCTGTAGAATAAGAAGTTTCATAATCAAATTTATTCATAATTCCGTTTGATTGCTTCATTATTTTCATAATTGATCGTTTAATGAATCTAAACTAGTTTCTATATTAAAATCTCATTTCCTACGAGAGTTATATGGGCTCCGAGCGCGTGTTAACAGAGAGACGAGATTAATTTCTATTCCGATCCAGCAACAAGTGTTCTTGATTGCCCTTAACTTCCGTATAATTGGCCGATTTCAAGAAAAAGGGGACTGAAAGTGGAGAAAGTCGAAAGTCTTTGCCAAGGGGCAGGTGTCTAACAAAAAATCGAGGGTAATGAATCTCTCCAGTTATATCAATCAACCGACTCTTCTCAAACAATTATGAACTCTTGAAGATATCATTAAAAAGTTTGATTATATTCTTTTCGCCGCATCTTTTGCTAAACAGTGTCTAAAAATCTTCTATGCGTACTTTTCCTCCAAGGATTAGAAGGCAAAGCTTATGACGATATTTAGAAATATGTTTTCTCTTGTTGTCGGACATTCTTTCTGAGTTAAAAGCAGTAGGTGACTCCTGACATTTAAACGGGCAGTGAAATTCAATACCAGCCAGTTTTCCAAGAAAGAAGATGAAAAGGAAATTACTTAGAAAAGAAAATAGGTGGAAACTTGCCTCGGCCCTTTGACAAAGCTCTTTCTCATTTCTTGTTCGATTGAGGAATGGAGTGCATGCACGTGTGCGCATTACATTGCGTCATAGGTCATTTCGTAGACGTTTGAAAAAGTTGCGAAATGACAGAAAAGATAGAGAAATTGGAGGAATGCATAAAGCAAGTGGAAAGTAAGGAGATTATGAATAAATTCATCGTTATGAATGAATTTAGCCTGCTTTGTTTCCTCGAAAGTCAGTGACACTTGAACTATTTATGAAGTGACTCGCATGTACCATGACGTAAGAAATAAAGGTCTGACTCTACGTTCTCTTCAGTGAAACGTAATTTCAAATTCTCTTAGTATTTACATATTGTAATTTTGATCATTATTTTTTATTAGAGCTTTCGGATATTCCTAAGGATTTTAAAAAATTGTACCTTGCACAGTGGTTCGAAAATATGGAAAATTATTTCCCAGGTTTATAAAATTTTTTATTACACACAATAACTTGCGAGCGTGAGGCTCATAATTCTCGTTTCGCGATTTTATACGACGCGTGACGCGATTCGCAAAAGGTTGAATAAAATAGAAAAAAGAAAAGGCGGCAGCGGCGTGAAAGAAATTTGCATGTCCAGGATTAACATCCGTGCCAGATGCGACCGGCCGTTCGTCGGTTCCTCCTATTTCATTCGATTTTCTGTTTCCTTTTGAACGCGTTGTCGTCCGACCTGGATGCAAATTTTCCCGCCCGTTGTTACGAGACGCGAGATCATCCCAGTCCAGCGGATTTTCCAAAGTACCATTCGAGATTTAATGCAATCGTTATTGCGATGACCGACGGATATTCTGTTCCAGGCTTTTTTAAATCCCTGACTTAATCCGATCTCTTTTCCTTGAGTGTGAAGTATTTTTACAAGCACGTTGCTGGCGTACTTTTCATATGTAATAAGTGGATTAGATTGTTAGGTAAAATTTTTAAAATCTACAGATTTGTCTATAGTATAATGTAGTAACGTATTCGGTCTCTTTCAAGTTTTGAATACTATATTCTATAGTAGTGGAGAAACATAGAACTGTAAGATAGGAATGATAACAATTTAATACCCGTATAATATTACAGCTGTTCTTGAGGGAGATAATGATCAATCATCGAAAGGCATCACGTTTCGAGCAACCCTAATGCAGAGTATCTTATCTCTTATTCCGTCATCTCATATAATGTTAGGGCTGAAGGAAGGTAAATGCTAACACACATTTCGTTTCAATTACACAGTAGTAAATCCTGCAGATTTTTCTGTATTTCCAACAGACATGTGCAAATATACTGAAATTTGAATACTTGAGAAAATATGAAATATCAAAAGCAATAAATGCAAAGCATTACTTGAAGTAAATATTTTATTTTGCATAGGAATTTGATACACGTTAGTTTTGAAATTTGCGAGGACCTGAAGAGTCGTAGGGGGCAAGATCGTCGGGCAACGGTAACATGTTATCGAGTGCGATCAAAAGAGCAGTACCAAAAGTGGGTCGAGTGCTGCGAGAGTGGCATGCCGATCCGCGTCGGGGTTCGCTCTGTCTCTCGCAGTTATTGTCGTCGTGGAGACGGAAGGCGCATTGCGAACAGAAGTTCCTCCCCCGAGAAGAAGGTACATATCGGAGAGGGTGAGCGACGGCGAGGCTACGGAGACAAGTTCAAGTGAAATTTCGCCACGTGCACGCGAATCGATGCCCATTTTAAAACCGAGCACCTGCGTTATCTCCCGTCTGACTAAAATCAGAAATAATGAGAATTATTTGACAAGCCGACGGTCCTCTGGTTCTCGTGTCGAGTACACTTTAATTCATAACTAGATTCCGTGTAGGAAATTTTAATGAGGAATTGTAAAATTGCGAATAACTTTTTAATTAAATTACGTCTTAAACGCGAACTCGCAAGGGACGGAATAAGAGAGAAATAGAGTTAATGATACTCGAGGGCTTGTACAATGGGAATAATTAAATCAGCTGTGATGGAAGGGGTAATTAAAGGAGATCCTATTATAGGCAGGTCCGATAGCTTACCTTTTCACGAACGTCCTTGACTCTTTGTGGCTGCTTTCGGTGGTCCTGAACAGATTGCAATAATAGGAGAAAAGGACTGCAACGCGGCTGTTCCGTGATTGCAGGCTTTAAGAAAGACCCCAAGTAGCCAGCCGCTGGTATAGCTAGAATAAGGGATAGACTCTTTGGAAACTCCCCCTTTTCATAGAATATGTATTCATGCTCGCTCCTTTATCTCGGCCTTTTAATACCCCACAGATGAAATTCTTTCTCCCTCCAGTTGTTTATCAACCGCAATATTCTGGTTAACTGATTATTACCTCCTCTAATGAAAACTCCCTCAACTGAAGTAATAGAAACGTTTACGACAATGAAATAACATAATTAATAAGTAATAATATAAAATAATAAGTCGTTCATAATAATTTTTGTGGATCAGTATCGATGTTAAAATATTCTATAGCAAACGACGTGTAATACGAACCATGCAGGAATCCTGCGAAAGTTACATAGCCGCGGTTAGGCGAACGTTTAAAGTTGATGCTGATCCACTTAAGTTGCTGCGTTGGCCGAGGTGTTGTTCAGGGCTGTGGCAAATTGTTGGCCAAACAAACCGGATGTGGTCACTTGGGGATCGATCCCCGTCGACTGTTGTAAGTTTACTCGGGACGGGGCTGCGGCCGAGCTTAAACGATTACGGTGTTTGTTTAGAATCGGTGGAGAAGAAGTGCGGGTATAACGGACGATGGGAGGGGCACAACGGCACCAGCAACGAAGACTCGCCTCACGGCTGGGCTAACTACACGACGTGTCTCACGCCGGAAATGCTCAGGCTACACGGGAAGGTCTACAACAATCCCATCGAGGGCAATGTAAGCATAAAATCTTATTAACAGACTTTTGGTAAAAATGAATAGGTTCGTTCGATCGTTCAGACACTGCACTCGATTTCTCGATACTCTGCGCGCAGCTTCGGTGCCACAAATCTATGGTGGTTATGATAAGACAGAGATGTTATTAGACACCTGCGAGAATCGGGTCGAGCCGGATTTTCGAATTGCAGGATTCTCGAGTATAGTCGGGACCGTCGGATATGTCGAGATTTCCGAGAATGTTCGTGATTCTCAGAAACCTGGATTCCTGAAAATGTTCCAAATTGGCAAAAATATTCGGGATTCGTTAGAAGATAGCAAAATTCATCGTGCTGTGAGATCTTTTTATATTTCATTCGTTTTCGAAGACCCGTCACGATCCTTAGAAAAATTATCATCCCATCCAACGTTCTCGTATTCTCGCTAATCTCTAAATACGTATTATATTACGATGAAATATTTTCATCGTTATACACGTAGTGTAAAAACATAAGCTGTGACGTCACTTGACCGCTGGCGTCCACGTTGGATGATCAGCCAATGAGAACGTCCAAGACAGTTCCTTACTTTTTTACAATACGTTAAGACGACATTTGTCTTCGCAACCTGCGTTTCGTCGTGATCTGTTCGCGATATCTCTTTTAATACGAGAAATTAACGTGCGATAGTTCGTGTGTCACACATCGTTTCAACGGATGAAAGTTCCGTGTGTTCAAACAAATGGTTTGCGGTGATTGTTGGTCAGATGAAAATGGACATTGCCGAGAGGACCCGGACGTTGGAATTCGTCGGATTGAGCATCTCTCTGGTAGCATTGCTTGCATCGCTCGCCATATTCTGCCGGTTCAGGTAACGTACCGCTCTTTAATAGAAATGAAAACAGTATTTGTTGTTTGTGAAAGGGGAGACGCGCATATCTCTTTTGCGATGTGATGTTATTCATTCTCGTGTTACGGTGTTCTTTTGAACCGCATAAAGCCGGCAGTAACAGAGTAACGATTCCGCGTCTGGAAAGATGGTTAACGTGTTTGTCCCGCGAAACTGGGTTAAGCCTTTGCCAGGACTTTGCCATTAATGAAATGAACACCCTAATAGCGTCACGGATTGCCAGATGGAGAAACGGCCGTCTTCATTATTTTTTAATCAATTGCATTTTCGAAAACATTCCCGTTCCTCGACGGTTCTTCCATTCTTCGTGAAAGTTCCAAGATCTGATCGAAATAAAACTCGTCGTCTTCTCATTAAATCGCAAACACATATTGGCTTCGTATAAGAAAGTATTCTTGGAAAATAATAGATAAATAAATTATCAGATTACCTTAGAGGTACTGTGTTGCTAATGGGAGTTAATGGATTAAACGCAATGATTCGATTAGAAGGTCGGGTGAATCGCGTGGTTGCAATTCCGTTCACGTTGCGTTTTATGTATACCAGGTCCCTGCGGAATACCAGGACCCGAATACACAAGAATCTGTTCGTCGCCATGGTCGTCCAAGTCCTGATTCGATTAATAGTGTACATAGACATCGAAATACTCAGGAGGAAGACTTACGGCATTCAACGTGGCATTGGGAACACCGTAAGTACCCTAATTACGGTTCAGATATTCCATATTCCAATACATCATATTTCGATCATTGTTCAATTAAATAACTCGTATAATTGCTGGAATTAATACATTTAGAATCTCGTCAGTATCTTTGAAGTTCAAAATTGATCTTTAACGTCCATTAGATAAAACTCGTATAATTTTACCGTTTATTTCTTGGTCCTTGGATCTGTTTATATCGTCCACAAACATTTTATAGCGGACGCAAAAAGTTCGCAGTAAGAAACAGTGTTAAAATAATTGAACGAGTTTTGTTTTGTTACATCTTGTATACACGGAAGAGTGGAAGTTTGTGATCGAAGTTTGTTTTCTCGTTTTGTTTAGCCGGTGCTCTGCGAGGCGAGCTACGCCCTCCTCGAGTACGCAAAAACGGCCATGTTCATGTGGATGTTCATCGAGGGCTTGTTCCTGCACAACATGGTCACTGGTAAGCGGATGAGTTGCGCCGGTGTATCGAATAGTTATACTATTTAGCTCGTAACTAGTCGTATCCCGGTTACCAGACAGACCCCCCCAATTATCAGATTACCTTAGAGGTACTGTGTTGCTAATGGGAGTTAATGGATTAAACGCAATGATTCGATTAGAAGGTCGGGTGAATCGCGTGGTTGCAATTCCGTTCACGTTGCGTTTTATGTATACCAGGTCCCTGCGGAATACCAGGACCCGAATACACAAGAATCTGTTCGTCGCCATGGTCGTCCAAGTCCTGATTCGATTAATAGTGTACATAGACATCGAAATACTCAGGAGGAAGACTTACGGCATTCAACGTGGCATTGGGAACACCGTAAGTACCCTAATTACGGTTCAGATATTCCATATTCCAATACATCATATTTCGATCATTGTTCAATTAAATAACTCGTATAATTGCTGGAATTAATACATTTAGAATCTCGTCAGTATCTTTGAAGTTCAAAATTGATCTTTAACGTCCATTAGATAAAACTCGTATAATTTTACCGTTTATTTCTTGGTCCTTGGATCTGTTTATATCGTCCACAAACATTTTATAGCGGACGCAAAAAGTTCGCAGTAAGAAACAGTGTTAAAATAATTGAACGAGTTTTGTTTTGTTACATCTTGTATACACGGAAGAGTGGAAGTTTGTGATCGAAGTTTGTTTTCTCGTTTTGTTTAGCCGGTGCTCTGCGAGGCGAGCTACGCCCTCCTCGAGTACGCAAAAACGGCCATGTTCATGTGGATGTTCATCGAGGGCTTGTTCCTGCACAACATGGTCACTGGTAAGCGGATGAGTTGCGCCGGTGTATCGAATAGTTATACTATTTAGCTCGTAACTAGTCGTATCCCGGTTACCAGACAGACCCCCCCCCCCGAAACGTTAGCGTCGACCAACACGCCGGGATTGAAAAGCAAAGTTTATCAGAGCTGGCCGGGGTCGCTGCGGCCCTAAGGCGTTTCCATCCTAATTAAAAGTTTGATGAAGCTTCGGCTTTACTTTTCGACCGGGTATCACCGATGACGTAACGAAATCCGGCAAACTTTCTTGCAGCACGCGGCACGCGGCACTCGTTTTCCCGATACCCCCGGCCCGAAAATGTCGCGCGAATGAAATACATACGTTTGTAACTTCGAAACAAGTTTTAAGTAAATGACGGCAGCGTTTAATGGCAGCGCGTTTTAAGGTATTACGGTTAATACAATAACCGAGTGGAGTGAATGTTTCTGAAACACTTCCGAGCGTTTCGATATTGAATTTAATGCGCCCGATGGTCGTAAATTGCTTGCGGAATAATTCATCGCGCCGCGTTCCAAGCGTTTCCGACCGCTGCGGCAAAATATCGTTGTGTATTTATTTAACGAGGAATTGAAAACGTCTGCGCCGATACTACCACAGATCATCGATCTCCGGGAAGATTTATGTAGAATCGCTAGACTAGTGTCCCTCGGGGTAGGATTTGATTAAAATTTGTTGCTCAAGTATCCGTTTTCGAATATTGTTTCAGTTACGGTATTCCAAGAGAATTCCTACTACAGAATGTATCGCTTCATCGGTTGGGGCTGCCCGGTCCTTATGACCCTCGTCTGGGCCGTCATCATGGCATTCTATTATCATCCGAAGTCAAAGTACGTTGAATATAAATATTATTAATTAAGATAAGATTTATTTTAAAAACCATCTACAACATCCACATCGTATCTTATACTTAAATAACATACTTGAAACAAAATTCCTAAAATTTCATATAGTACATGGCCGTGGTTTAACGTTTGTCAACAGATTCTCCAGATGCTGGACTGGATATAATTTGTCTTCCTACTTTTGGGTTCTGGAGGGTCCCAGATTCGCGGTAATATTGGTAAGTTGAAGTTGATTTGGTCAGAAAAGTTTCTTGGAACACGTCGCATGAGAATCATTCGTTTCGTCTCTGATTCCTCAGCTCAATTTTCTGTTCCTGCTGAATATCGTAAGAGTCCTCGTGGTGAAACTCAGACAGAGCCACACAAGTGAGATCGAGCAAGTGCTGTAAGTTCAATTACGATGCAAGACTAAATAGATCGTGCATTATTGAATAAAGATTTGCGAATTATAAATTTAGTTGAATAGTTGTTGAGGGCGTTCTGATATTTTTATTACAGAAAAGCCGTGAGAGCAGCTGTGGTGCTTCTGCCTCTGTTAGGCATCACCAATGTGCTTTTTATGATCGAAGCGCCGCTGCACAACGTCAAGAAATTCGCTGTATGGTCCTATTCAACGCATTTCCTGCAGTCCTTTCAAGGTCTTTTCATAGCTACACTTTATTGCTTCATGAACGGCGAGGTGAGTACGACAATTATTTGAAACTAACGTCGCGTTAGCTCATAATTAATATAAACACGGTCGTACGTTGAATTATTCAATGAAGATTACATAAACGCGGTGGGATTTCATGAACGAAAGTTTGCGAACGATTTCGCTGTTGTTGTTTATGGGAGGCTTAAAATCGCGCGTTTGTTGGTGAACGGGATTTGATAACTTGTCCACGAGTAATCGGTATTCTCCCGTTGGGAGCGTCACATGTTCCGGTTTGTCTTTCCAATCAGTGATTAATGCGGCACGGTGATTAAACGAAACCCGCCCGGTTGCTCGTGCATTATTCATGGGAGACACAGCGGAGTAAACAGTGCACCCATGGGAACCGGACCAAGGCCGGGGTAAAAACGTTTCAACAAAGAGTCGCTTAACGGTCTCGCGATACTTAAACATGCCGCGGTATTGCTTAAACGGAGCGTGATCTAATTGGACAAAACAATCTTTACAGAGGATTAATTCAGTGGAACTTAATTAAATGATAAATCACGGTTCCGTGTGCAGGTAAGGCTCGCCTTGGATAAAACTATTTCCGTCTATCTTTCCTTAAGAGGAACCGATCTACAGGCAAGGAGACAGTCGACCTTCAGCGGTTGCCAGCCCCAAAGAATTGCGTCGGGTGAGTGATTCGATTAATTTATTACCCACCATACCGGATCACCTGTCTGTATTTTTATGTTCGTAATCGTTTATTCAATTAATTTACATTACGCAACGAGCATTCGTAACGATATCACACGGGAGACTGAGATCGCTTTGCAGATATGCATTTTGCAAGCTCCGGTGAAATACGTGTGACTCTTTTTCGCGATGCGTATCGTAAAACAGGTGATCCTGTAAGAATAATTTCAATACACCGACACATGCATGCGAGTGTCCGTTTGCGCACCTGAATATGTGTGCTTGTTTATTATTCTCACATGCCAAAACGGAATTGATTAATATTGATTCACGCATGCTAGAAGCAAACACGTATCTTTAGATGATTGTTGTTTGCCTTATTTACTTCTCTTTTTTTTTAAGAGTACGCTTTTAATTAACGATGGAAAATGTAATACGCTCGCGGGTGACCCAGTTCTTAACGGAAAGATAATTTCCTTGCTTAACTTCCACCTCCGCGATTGTGAAAAACCTGGAGAGACGTCTCGCTCTCTTTGCCGCGTTACTTTTCTGTTCAACGCCAACTCCCATCCTTTGCCCCGTGTTCCAACGAAGGAAAGAGAAGAAAAAATATTATTAAAATATTATTACGCGGTCACCGCTCGAAAAGTAAAGGAATCCGAATAATTTTACGTTCCCCAGTAATGGAACGCATCCGCCACAGGTTGTTTAATGCCGTTAATAAATTCACACCGGGATAATTATTCATGTTTGCGGTTGGTTGAGCAAAATTGATAGCGCTGTTTCCAAAACAGCGTCCACGCAAATTACGTACGAAGAAAACAGTTCATTTTATCATATTTAGTATTCCATTAATATTTCTCATTTCCTTGTGAATATTACATTCTTATAATAATAATAATAATTTTAATTCGTTACTTCGACATTGTTTGAGTAGCAATTTTGTATACTCAGTATAATCATTAACGCTGTTTTGGAGGTCGACGTATTTTGCTTAAATATTTGTCGTGTTTATTGAACTGAGTTGTTTCAACAATCATTATCTGCATGTCTCTTGATACTCGACTGTTCAAATTTTGTTATTTGTGTTTATTACTATGAATAGCTTCTGTCTGAATTTGGCTCGCATGATCATTCGGATTTTTTCAATTTTTAATCACCCGAACAACTTTTGTTACTCACCGAATGTATTGACATTTGAAAGCTTCCAGTTTCATTCACTACCATTGTATTCCCATGACAATAGACTCTCCTTATAAATAAAAGAGCTGTCATTATTTTTAGCGACAGTCTCTCGTTAATGTCAAAGTTCGTCAATTGCACCAAACAGCCGTGGTTAAATGTTCCTCGAGTCCGGTCCCTTCTAATTCCGTGTCAGTTCACCCGATAAAACTGGTTTTTGCATTTCTTAAATGCTTTTATGTAATCCGAGTTTACTACATTAGTTTATTCATCGAAGACGCTTCATCACGATTAGTTCGCTTATTAGACTGCGTATTTTTATGTTAATTTAAATGAATGAAAGGCAGAAAAACATTTTCTCTTCTCGCTTTTTATGTAAATAATTTCCTGCACCTTTTCAGTTGCGGTGAACCCGGAAAATGCGCAGTCTAATTATTATTTTACCCGTGAAAGCACGCGGAGAATTGGCTATATATTGCGCAAGGAATGGAATTATTTTTAAAACAAGGTCGTCGAATATTCGGAAGAGTTGTCACAGAAACTCCGGTCCGTAGAGAAAGGGGCAGTTTCAATCAAATTAATGAAAGCTTGAGTTCTCCAGGCCCTCTCCCTCTTTCGACCGACGGTTGAAAAGCGTTGGAAGAGCTTCTCCTGAACCGGAATCGATTTCGTATGCATTTCTCTCGAATCAGCCAGAGATCGATTACAATTTTAGAAAGAGGGAGAGAGAAAGAAATAGAACTGACCGGTTCGCCTCTCACGTTTCAATTACAATTGCCGGTGTTTTATCAAAGTCTCAAATCAACTGATTCACATCAACGCCGCCTTGTGTGGCTTGTCACATTAAGGGAGAGTTTGTTACTTTGAAATTGGAAACCCTTTGCTTTAATCGATCCGTTTGCGCCTTGTAAAATAAGATACACCCAAGTCGATACAGTGTTCAGAGAGTGAGATATACTCTCTCTCTCTTATAGTGTATTTCGTGTATGATACATACTAAATGATACGCTGCTAATTTTTTATTTATGTACCAACGCGAGAGTCTTGGGAAGAGACACAAGGATGTGCGCAGGTGTTAGATATACGTAAAACAGATTTGGAAAAGAAGTAGGGGTAGGAAGGCGTGAATAATGACGATTGATACTGTGTACACGCAGTGATCGAGATGGAGGAGGATGAGATGAGGTCGACCGGATGGATAAGACTGTGCTGTCGCGGTGGTAACACTCCACCGCCGGACCGACCTGCCGAGTGAGTAATGATCGAGGAAAGCTCGCCAATCCGCGTTTAGATCATTACCAGCATCGACCAGGTCGATCCTCCTTGCGGCGTCATTTACTAGTAGGTAAAAAGTCACATGCATCCCACACGTTCACGCATGCGTCTCTACCCCCCCCCGTTGTTTCGTTAATTCTCGCAACGCTATTTGCGATTTTTAATCTCGGATCGAGTTCCTTTCTTTTAATCGCAGCGAGTTTTCCGGACTTGAAATTCATGCAAATTCTTTTCTATTTGAAACGTTCGTCAAACGATGAGAATACGTTTCTTTCGCTTGACCTTTTCGTTTGCTCTTCCGAGCTTTGCTGAAGTCCCCCACGTCATTTGGTTCATCCGTGTAGGTCGCATGGTCGTTCAGGCTTGGCACTGTGCATGCTTTGCACGTTCCTGAATTTATTTCGTTTTTATTGTATTCGGTACAGAACAGCATTTTTCAAACGGTTTTCATGAAATCAAATTATCGTTTCGTACAATGTAATTGAAACAGAACGGTCGTTTTCGTTTTTGTTCTTTTTATTGTACTCCATGTGTCCTTATTTGTCCCATGGAAAGCTGTTTGTCTTGCGGTCGTTGTTTCCATAAACGACACTTATCCCCTATTGGCTACGCGCCTGATTTCCGGTTCCAGAACAGCAGTCTGACCGCGGAGCCTCCTTGGACTCCTCGACGTTGGAGAAAAGCTTCAGGGTCACCTTCGCACCGTGAACAGACTTTTCAGCTTTCAACAGTTGTGAAATTTCGATGAACCTGGTCGAATAATGACTATGCAATGTGGAGCACATTTATTTCTGTTGAGAAATGAAAATTGATAGGAACGAATCTGTGATCATATGGCAATTAATGATGCGTTTATTAATCGATTAATGAATTAATCTAATTTTTAAATTAAAATCTTGCCATCTGATAGCAGAGGACGATGTTCAAACACGTGTGAGTGTCTAGAATCATAAAATTATTTGCGAACAATTGCGGTAGAGGATTTTCATTGCAATTTTTATATGATTTATAATCGATGGAAGATTGTATCGGTTTGTTTCATGGGAGAGGAGAGTTAGATTTAAATGGATATCGTGTGTATCGTCGTTTACTGTAAGAATTCTCTTTAACAATCGGTGGACTGATCGAGTATCTAAGTGTAACGTTTGCAAGCTTTGTTAAAAGTCGCAAGGTAATAATTAGCATAGTAATCCTGGCTAAAATCATCGCTTGGACGACTTTCCAGCTGTGCGTTTTTTAAACATGTGAATAAATAATCGTGAGAGACGTTTGCTCTTTTCTTCCATTCGAGTGTTTCACTTTTATTATTATACATCTAGTAAACATCTCATTTTTATTGTGTAAATTAAGTATCTGTTATCACAACGAGTCAGTTATTAAATTGTAGAGAGGGTGTTAGGGAAACTGGATTAAATTGATTAAGTCCTGACGTTTTATCGTGTTTGGAAAAATTGTTTTATTTAATTATACAAAAACACATCCTACAAAGTACGAGTTTTCTTTTCTAAAAAGGAACCTGATTGAATTATATTCAATCTCACAGAGTTTCAGTCAGTGTAAGACACGTTTTTTTTACGATAAGTCTTAAAGCTATAAATTAAGAGGACGGATTTGAAAAATTTCCTATTTCTACTCCTTTTGATTTAACTGAAAACCCGAGACTGAATAATTGAATACAAATTGCGAAACGCTGTGTTAATTAATTTAAAACGTTTTATAGAGACTATCACAGAATTAATCGAAACCCGATTGCAATTATCGAAAATAATACTGATCAAAGTGCTCATTCCCACGAGAGAAAAGTAATTTACCTTCGTTAATTATATCGCTAATTAATATTGTCTATCTCGGCAATAATGGGGCCTGTCGTCTTCGCGATAGTCAGATTTGCGATAAAGGAAACGAGTTCGGGTAAATTAGAACTCGTCGTGGAAACTGCGTTCCGTGTCTATCATCTTGCTGCCTAGGAACAGGTCCGTTTTGCTCAGAATTTCCGACAGATTTAATTTCCCATCCAAATCCGTGTCTGACACGCTGATCAAGTGCTTCGCCTCTTGTATCGCGTGTCTGGGATTTCTTAAATCTATGTACATCTGAAAGTACATTATTCACGTATAAACAAATGCAAATTCCTTTTATAAATCCCTTAAGGATGTGTTGGCTATACAGTCAATCCCAAAGGTTTATACACTTTAGAAACGCATTTTTTAAAAAGAAATCAGATGTCGGAAGAACATTGCTAATAATAAACAACAAAAAAAAATTTTCGATTTTTCCGAGATTTTTCCAAGGGGTACCCCTTCAATTTCTTCCAAATTTTCGTTTTTTGCTAATAACTTCCAAACCGTTGGATCTACGGGAAAATTGCATCAGACCTTTCTTGTAGAG
>NW_017162104.1:56055-63132 GCF_001652005.2 Ceratina calcarata
ATTATTATTATTATTATATTGTACAGTACTAAAGCTCGAATCAACAAGTGTCATTTATTTATGTCTTTTACGTTTGATTCGGAAAGAATTCTGTCGATATCAGTTCTCTATTGGGTAGAGGTAAACTGTCGATCTGACAGCGTGTCTGTCTGCATGTTTACCTACCAGAAGTTCCGTTCTATCGGCTCTCCCGTTTCTATTCTTGTCGATAAGGTGTCTGAACTCCTTCCGCCTGTCCTCGCTGCCGCCCACCTCGTGTTTGTCCTCCTTCAAGTCCAGCCCCACACCCTCCGACGGCAAATCCGAGAATTCGTCCTCCGTTAGCTGTTCGTCACCGTCGCGATCTGAAAGCAATCGGGAAAAGAAAGCAAAAGAGGGTGTAAAACGAGAATCCAGATCAAATACTCAAATACTCTGAGCACTTCTCAAACAAGATTTGAATTTGTTAAAATTAGTAATCCACACTGGAAACAATCATTTTGTCGAAAAATTAAATTAAGAGAAATTGTATAAAATAATTAAAAGTATTCTATGTTATTTTTTCCGAATTTAATATTGGATAAAATCTGAAGTAGACGTAAAGCATCGCACGTCGTACCGAATTTTTCAAAAAGATCCTCGACCATTTGTAGCAGGGCTCGGTGGCTGCTCTCCGGGTGAGTGAAAGCGAGAAACTCGTCGAGAGTGAGCCTCTCTGGGTCGTTTCTGGCAGCCTCTGCCCATCTGGCCCTGTCCCTCATGATGCTCTCCTTCAGTGTCCGCGACATGTCGCTATGCCTCTTGTCGTGCGAGCTCACGTAGCTCTCGGGAAATCCGTGAGACTTGAGAAAGTACGCGTGATACTCTTCCCACGAGATCTCGCCTGTAACCACGTTTCCTTATCTCTCGCGAATATGCTTAATCGGAGCGACAGTTGGTCTGTTTAAATTAAATGTTCTTTACACAAAGTAATGAATATTTTTATCCAGAAGGATGAATTGATTGTAGAGTCGATTTAAATTTGATTGAATTCAATAATTGCTGGACTGCAATCAGTGAAATATTTATGAAGATGAAGTAGTAAACGACTTGAGAATTTTTATTATTAAGATTCAACGATCTTGTCATAAAAGGTTGAAGAGTCTCTTATAAAAGATTGCCAAGTGGCAATAACTTTTCATAAATCTCATTCAAAGTATTTAAGAATCTTTTTATTCATTTAATTAAATTTACCGTTTTGTGGATTATTATCGATCATCGTGAACAAGCCAATGTTCTCCCTCATGGCTCTGCTGATGTGTTCCGTGATCTTGGTATGAATCCACCTAGCCAGCTCTTGGATATCCAACAAGAGGTCTTGGTCAGTATCTGCCCTGTGAAACACGTTCTCTAACAAAGCCCTCGGGTTCTCCATACTCTCTTCCGGTCTCTCGATCTTCCGTTCGGCTTCCCTTTTGTCCGAAACTGCCTCCAGTTCCAAGAACAAGCTTTCCATCACAGAGCCCACGCTCTCCTGTTCGCGTTTAGACGCGAGGCTCTTCAAAGGCACGTTTCGGTTGTACCTGACGAAGAGCAGGGACAGGTAGATAACGAGTGGCACCAGGATGGTCCAACGAAACAGCCGGAGCCACCTCAGCTCTAATTTAACCGCGAGCTTGTACATCTGACAAGGATAAAGAGTTTCGATTGATGTAGTGATAAGCTTATTTCTAACTACATTATCATATACAGACACATGTTTCCTTCAAGTGCAGTGTATATACTTTTTACAGTATCGTGTATTTAATTCAAGTAATTTTATTTTAAATAATTTCATCATTTCATTATCGCAGTAAGTAAATTCTTTTCATATCGACATTATTTCCAATAATTAGTTTCACTTCTCTCGTTTCTTTATTTTTTATATTTCATAGACGTAATTGATTCAGCCTTTCCTTTTATAATTTGTTCCTTTTAACATTTCTCTGATTATGTTTTAGTGCTGAACGATCTCTTAATACATCACAAGATGCTTACATATGACGTAATGTGAGATGTATGAATGGTGAGATAGAATTAGTTACGTACGAAATGAGCGAGATGCATGGCTTGGCCAGTGTCGAAACTCGATCTTCCCCCATCTGCGATCATCGCCCACTACATGTCCAACTTTCCACAAGTCATTTGCAACGGGAATATCGTCGGTGGCAACGTAATCGCGAACTGTCACTGCCAGCTTGAACCGTGGGACAGAGATTTTCGACGCCGGTGCCACCGCATCCCGGCGCTGTCTCAAACGAGACGAGGACGAATGTAGCCGACGAACCAGAATTACCTGCTTTCGGCCACTGTCTCTCGAAATTGCCGCACTATGTAGAACAGTTCCCAAGAAGAAGCAAATACGGGGCGAGTGAGGAACCGTGACTGTGTGCCAGCACACTGCCTGGGGAAACGTTAACGGCGTATTGATCCACTTTCACTGTCGTCTCCTTTCTCTTTGACGCCCTCCCACTGCTGCCAGTTCGCAGCCACTCTCTCACTCTTTGATATCCACGTTGACAATCGATATTCTAATCAGGCTATTTTTTTTATAAGCATTGATTAATCTGATACAGAATTTTCGTTAATATTCCTGTCGCCTCTGTTCTGATAGTCATTTTATATTAATTTTTCTATAAAGCAATAGAATCATATAATTCTGTGTTCCATGGATATCATTTAATTATTCTTAAAAATATTTAATTGATGGGGGAGTGTAATGATAAAACATAACGACGAACGAGTAGGACAAATATAATGTATTTTATGTACAAACAATTTATCTATCGATGAACAAGCTTGCACTTAGAACGTGTGTACGCGTGCACTCCTCAGGGATTGTGTATGTATGCGTGCTCGCTGATGTGCAACTATTTGTATGTTAAATACGCGAGAATAACGAAGTACAGATCCGCAGTCTATTTGAAAACGAACATGATTTTCCATCTCCATGATATAAAAGAAACTGGAGAGCAAACCTAGGGCCATTCTCGAGGGAACGTTCATTCTTAAACGAATTGTTCAAGGTTGATACTACATAGAAACTTCTCCAGGACGCAAGCTTTATTTTCTTATTCAATGAACGAGTTGAATAACAGATCCTTTGAAAAGGAATAAACAACTTCTAAAAATGTTAAAACGATTCGTAAAATAATAATTGCTCTGCTTTGATTAAAAGCTCAGAAATAAAACCTCTACATGCAGCAATTTAAAAAGTATTCCAGGACTAATAAAAACATAAAGTTGGAGAAGGTTTCGTTGTTATACTATTTATACGAGGTTTCTCGTTCACTTAAACTTATTAGACTTTAAGAATTAATTCGGATATATATACACGCATTTTTAATTATTACTTTTATTGATAAACGTTTGCAGTCTGCTGATAAAAATCGTGACCGCCCTCGAGATTTCTTTCCCAGGAATGGTTGAGATTCTCTAAGTAAAACATAAGTACCTACACGTATCGATCGATATGCCATAAATAAACGACTATTCTATTAATTAACATTTAAGTATTGCGAGTCGCCTTCAGGCAAGGAGTCTTAACTGTCTGTCTCTCTTTTCAAATTGGCAAGCTTTAACGTTTGCCAGTCTCATCCCAAGCGATCCTTACCGTAGGATCTCTGGGAACTTCAAAGGATTAAGACTTGTTGATCGCGAGACGATTATGCAACGTTTATTAAATACTAGTCTCAATAAGGAACAAATATCAAAAATAGAATCTCATCATCTTGCTTTGGTTCTATTCGGTCCGCGCTTCGTTCCACTGATTATTGCAAATTGAATGAGGAAAATCCTCTTTCTGGGGATCAGTATCAATAGACTGCAGATTCTATGTATTTATAGAAAGCTGTGTATATTGTATAAAAGTATCAAAATTGCATATTGCAATGCTTAGGTGAGAAGATATATTCCTATTTGCAGTTCTATTAATTGATAAACGTTTGGTTGGACATTTAAATCTGCAGTCTAGTTATCAGTTGGTATCTATTTGTATGATTTCCCTTTGATATTTGTAAGTACCACGGTCGTAAGTACCAGAACGAAGCGAATCGATTGTACTTGTATCTTAGTTCAAAGAATCGAAGAGTTCATTACAAAACTAAGCCTCATTACGGAGAAAGTTAAAGCTGAACGTTCGTTCAACAAATTTCAATTTTTTTTTAATGATACCACAATTGCTGTTAAACAATTTTACTATGAGTATTTCGATTTGAGTAAAATACTGCATTTAATTAAATCGAGGATCTCAAGGGTTTTTGTTATGAACTCTCCAATTTACCCTGCTGGCCAGTTCAGTTTGTCCACCTTTGTACTTCCATCCAGCCTCGAGTTTCTGTTAGAGCAGCTTAAAAGCTAACACGTAAACTCTTGTATGGTGCAGTCACCGGTTAACTGCAAGGACAACCTTGAAAAAGTATTTCTCAGGAAACTTGGTTCGTCAACGAAGTTTCATTCTTCCCTTCTGAAATAGTTTCTACCTCGTTGCTGCCATGCAATTTTTCCAGTTCGAAAGTTTACAACGGTGTACTTTGATATAGAAGAATGGATAATTATAAAAATCCAATGCATGGATAGATATTAAAAGCGTTTAAAATTAAAAATATTGTTGACTATTCTGGTAAAAAATAAATACAATATGGAATAAATAAATAAATAATTATTTAAACGTAGCTTCTTCCTGTATCAAAGTACTTTTTGAATGTTTGCAAGTACCTCGCAATAACGAGTTTCGAAAATCTTTTCACACCGCTCCGCTGTCCTCTTCACGTTAGATCTCTGTAATAATTTCGTTTCATCCGAAAATCGAGATCCAAGCGCGAGATTCTCCTCGTGTCTCTCTTCACTTCTTGAGATTCTTCGCGTTCTCCGCTTGGTGTTTCTCGTCGTCAAGCTCCAGGGCGAAGTTCGTGATGCCTTGATGAACATTGCTCACGGGCTTCTTGTTCATGCGGAACAGAGACGCAATCGGCGGGCTGAGAAGGTCATGGTCCAGATCCGCTGGATTCTGGAATCCGGTGAAGAAGCTGACCACCACGCCCACGAGCATAGTCAGTATGCAGCCTATCGCGCTGTACCATAGATAACTTATCTGAAACAAGATCAGGCCAGTTCCTCATTAATACTTATAAGAAAATATAAAGGAATAACGCAAAAGCAAAATTGATGTAATGGAGATTTTTGTACCAAAGAATTATTACAAAATCGATAGAAAAAATGTATTGGCTTGATAAGTTCATTGAAAATTACGTACCTTGTATATGGAAGAGACGTCGCTGTCGACGTTATCAGTGGATGACGTGGAAACGGTTGCGTTGACGAGGCAAGGGCAGGCGTCCACTGAGACAGGCTTGCCGTCTAGGTGGATTTGCCCGTTGAGGGCAGCGATCTGTGCGCCCAAACCGATCCATAAGATGATCACTAAACTGGTGACGGCACCGGTGATCGCGCCTTTAGCGTTCGCCCATGGAATGAACATCCCCAAAGAGAACAATCCCAACGTAATACCTCCTACCATACCATTGAACGACAGAGCAACCTGAAATATTCATTTCCCATTCGTTTAAATCATAAACTTTATTCTCAATGCACCGTGGATTTTTGTGCTCTTCAAATTGATAAGAAATGTTGTATTATATAATACAGAATGTGTGCTAAACTTGTCGTTGATGATTTTGTTAAGTTTGTTGTGAAGTTGTAAAATACCTGAAGAACGCTGCCGAGGCGCTCGACGACGAAGACCAGGACGAAGCTAAGTGCTCCGAAGAATATACTGATCCATCTTGCGTAAACGGCTCCCTTTCTAGCCGGCAACTCGAGTTTGAACAAGCCCTGCAGGACATCTTCGCAAGTGATCGCCGACAGAGAGTTCAAAGCGCTCGCCACCGTTCTACAGACGGATAAAAATAAAATAATAAAACGCTGAAACAATTGATTTTATTAAAAGTGTTAAAGCAACTGAGAAACGGACCCTAAGGAGGCGGCGAAGATCCCAGCGACGAAGAAACCGGGGACTCCCTTCAGGTTCCCCATGAAGTTCATCACGTAGAGCGGCAGCAATTGGTCCTGGCCGCTTATGAATCCGGCATGCAACGGGTCACAGTCTTTGTACGTGCTGTAGAGCACCATGCCCGTCAAAAAGTTCACTGTGTAAATCACGATCATCCCGACGGCCGACACCCACAGAGCTCTAGAAAAAGAAACCGAAAATTCTGTCTTTCTTTTCAGTGGAATCATTTGATGATAATTTAATCGGACAAGGAATTAAGACTGACGTTCTGGCTTGACTGATGCTCTCGACGCTGAGGTACTTTTGGACGGAGGCTTGGTTGCTGCAGAACATGGTGGTCCAGTAGACGGTGCCACCGATCACCACGCTCCATAAGCTGTGCCGGACGGTGGGCGACGGGTCTATGTTAAAGAATTCCATCCTGCCGGAATTCTCGTTCACCTCCCAGACCTGGGACAAACCGCCTTCCCAGGAGAGACCATAACCGACGATCAGGAACAGGGAACCGAGCAGCACCGCTGCTTGGAATGTGTCCGTCATTATAACGGCTTTCATTCCACCCTAAAATTGAGAAAACAATTTTTTGTTAAGAATTATAGCGCAGGAACTTCTGATAATAAAATGAAATAATTAATAAGTAAATTAAAATGCACCTGCGAGGCGTAGAAAATACAAACTACGTAGACTAGAGTGACGGCTATATAAGTATTAAGGCCAGTGACTGGAAAAAAAGAGTAAAAATTAGTACGAAGAAACACGTGTGTATCAGATTGGGAACTTGCGTTTCGATGAAGCTCACCGTGACTTAGAGCTAATGCCGGTGCGTAGACGGCGACGGACGTGTACAGGATCATCTGCAGCATGTAGAGACCGCCGGCGAGCAGTCTGCAGTGCCTATCGAAGCGGAGGTTCAGGTACTCGTAGCTGGACGTCAGCCTCAGCTTCATGTACACTGGCAAGTACAACCGAGATGTCACCGGAACCACCAGGATGAACGACACACACGTCATCCAAAACTGAGTACCCTAAGAATCCATAATCACAAAATGAATTATATAAAAAATGATGGG
>NW_017162104.1:64824-71543 GCF_001652005.2 Ceratina calcarata
AAATTGTTAATCATTTAACAAATCATGAACAGTTTCGAGGGAATTGTACATCAAATAAAAGAGGTATTTTCTAAGAGTAATGCAATTCGCATAACACGAACAGAACATGACTAATAGAAATTAGAATATATTAAAATATTACATAGAACAGTTGTGAAAGTCTAAATGAAAGCATTGAGCAAACGGAATTTATATTAAAAGAAATGCTTCTGATTTGTTTTTTATTACCTGCTTGTACATCTCGGCGGGATTGCCGAGGAGTTCGATAGCGGTGATAAAGCTAGCCGCGAGCGACATCGCCATAGGGAACGTGCCCATGCTCGAGCCACCGAGGAGGAAGTCTTCACTCGTCTCCTGTTTCTCCGCGAAGAACCCATAGAAAGTACCAATCAGGCAGGAGATTATCAGCATCGACGCCAGTACTGTGTAATCGGCCCAGGAGAAATAATGTAGAAGGACTGGGTGCTCCTGGCGACATTTCTCGTCCGCCGACGGCCGCTGCGTCGATTCCGAAGAGGAAACGGCGAAGAGGAAGATCAGAACGAGTAGGTGGGACCTCATCCTTCAGGTCCTTCGATAAAATAAAATAATTCTATGAGGAAACGAAAATCCTGAATGATTGAAGCGAGTTTCTATGATACTTAAATTATTTCTTTCAATTCGCTTTTGCACAAAGATCCACGGCCTGATAATTAAAATTTAATATTATCTTTTATAAAAAAAATGTGAAAATGAAATATTTATATTGTATGTTTCATGTGCGAAAATGTATTGAGATTTTTTATTATGGACAAATCATCTGACAGAAATTGAATCGACGATTGTATTTACACTTCCACAATTGAGCATGTCTATTAGGAATTGATTAGAGAGACGTAGGAAGTCGATAGGGTGATACAAGAAAATGTATGTAGGTAATTGCACTTGACATTCCCGGCCTTGAGCCGCATTGGTGGTCGATGTTAGATCGGATATCGCGTATAGATCCGTTGATCATGTGAATCGACACTTCCAGACAGATCTCCGTGTTACATTTTACGTAAGTTCCGCCTTAATTAAAAATCGACAATTGAAAAGTTGAAAGTGAACGCAGTAAGTCGATCAAAAATAGTACAGCATATTTCTTGGGTCTTTTTTTAATTTAACGACTGTTTCATTTTAGCCGTGAGTTAATAAACGACGAGACCCAATTAAAACCACGTTAGTCACGTTCGTTAATCGATGCAGCATGATTAATCGACCCTTACATAAGCAAAGTGTAACGCACCAGGATTATGAGTCTCGCGTCTCGCGGTATGGCACACGATTATTCATCGAACCGGGTGCAATTGTTTAGAAGGATTTGTGGCTATTAACACCGTTGCGTTCGATCATCATTAAGAGGTCCGGTTGTCTCTGGCTAGAACCAGTTAATTCAAAGGCGAACGGGGTCCAGTTTGTGCCAACGCGAAGGGCGACCTATCTATCGGTGATCCGATGAAATCTTATACCGTGTTCACGTGTCGACTTGTACTCATAAAATCAGCTACTATTAATCTGATATCTACGTATCTATACGTTTTCAAGTGCAGTCAATGCGCTGCTTTTGTTCTAGCAATCAGAATTATCATCAAGATTCTAGTTAGGGTTTTGCTTAAGGATGTATTGGCTATACAGTCAATCCTAAAAGTTTATGCACTTTAGAAACGCATTTTTTAAAAAGAAATCAGACGTCGGAACAACATTGCTAATAACGGATCATCATTAAGTCTGGACGAATCTGGTTAGAGCCGGTTTCCTGGTCGAATCGCTATCGATCTTTACGTTGTATATCTAACTATGAGAGACTCTTTGAAAAAGCTAACACACGTGTCTGTATTTGCATACCTGCTTTTCCTAATTTTCATGTTTTTCATCTGCCTCGCGTGTGTTCGATTGCGATAGGCAGACAGTTTTGAGTTAGTACACAGAATAAATTGTGAAAGCGATAGAAAAAACAAAGAAAATGAATAATGGAAATACAAGAAGAGTATTTCATATGGAAAAATATTGGATGAAAAGGGAAGAGAAGAGGAACGAATCTTGTTTGAATTGGACGAACAATGATTAATTAATAAGCGTAACCGTGAACACTTTTTATTGGAATTGATTTACGACTTACAGCTGCGACGATTGTGTATTATTTGGAAGCTGACAACCGGAAGCCGATGAATTTTAATTGCAACTCGGAGCATAAATATTCTGCCATTATTACCGAAACAAACGAGCGAATGAATGAATGGCCAACAATATCATTTCGTTGTCCCGTCATTATCAAAACAAAAATCATTATTACGCTTTGTATTTATCCTAAATGGCCCCGAGGGACATTATTCAGCTTATTTCCTCTCTTAAATTTATTATTCGAAACGTGCATTTTACATTTTTCGAAGAGCATCCTCTTTGAAAAGCTTGTTACTATCTCGAAGTTGAAAACATGCAATTATAATTTAGTATATCTAAAAGCGTCGACTAATGGTCCCCTTAAAAGTCTCAAGTTGTCACGCTTAATAATTTGCCAGCAGAGTTTGAGTAACTTTCAATGGAGGAAGTGTGCTTCAAAAAGAAGAGCCACTTATAACGAAATTAGTTTCCAAAGATGCATTAAAAGCAGTATGACACAAAGAGCAATAACAATTTCGAATATGGGGAACTTTGATCATTAAACTGTGGATTTTATGTATTTTAAGTCTGCAGCTAAAAGAAATTCATTTGTAAATTTTTTATTTTGTAAAAAAAATCTGCAATCTAATTGAACTACAGATTTTTGAATTAGTGCATAAAGTATCGACAGCAAACTGCATAGCAGAGTGTTTAAAGTTGTATGTAGGTATGTAAATTCAATATGTATTCGAATGATACATGCTAAATATTATATCTTAGATCGATACCCTACAAGATATTATTTTTCAGGAAAAACCACAGTCCAGTGATCATTATACAGTTATTATCAATGTGCCTGCCATTTAAAGTACTTGTCACTCACCTCTCGAAGTCCAATCTGAGCGAACGAGCCAGTGGGAAGAATTATAGCAAGATAATGACAAGGAGCTGTCGATGTAGCAAGTAGAATCCTAATGGTGATCTCTAACGAGTAGGAAGGTGCGAAACTGCAGCTGAATGATCTTGCTGGTCTTCCTGACGTAACGCATATATATGCCCGGATTTCTCGTTTTTTCCTTCGACTCGAACCGTCTCGAGTTCCCAACGAGCCTCGAGACTCTTTGAAAAAATACCGGGACCACCGATTAATTAATTAATTAATTAACAATGGATTATGTTAAACGGAGTGCGAGCGGGTTTTTCTGCGGTCGGTTTCGGGCACCGGATTAAACGAAGAACGATTTCCGACTGTCGGTTTTAATTGTCACATGTGCCCGTTTATATACGAAGCATCCCCTTCCAGGGCAGCGGCAGGGCCGAGTTTCTTCCATTCCGCGCGACTTATGGAAACGACACACATGAGAAACACACGGGCATGATTAATCTTGTAAACAATGCAGATCTTTTAACAAACTGGACATAAAATATTATAATGTCGTCGATTGGATAAAATTCTGTATGCTACAGATATGTAAAGTCAATGTTTATTCGAA
This sequence comes from Ceratina calcarata, assembly GCF_001652005.2. Taxonomy (NCBI): domain Eukaryota; kingdom Metazoa; phylum Arthropoda; class Insecta; order Hymenoptera; family Apidae; genus Ceratina; species Ceratina calcarata. Next base: position 68,439 of record NW_017162104.1, read on the forward strand.
TCTGTAATCGAATTATAAATAATTGATTGTTTTTGTATGAGAATGAGACTGGATCTCGATTATTAATTCATTTTAGTATACCATTGTTCTAATTATAATGATTAGAAAATTTGAGGAAAATTTGAGGAAAGTCTGTAGCGTACAGGAACTTTGTTCTCACACTTTCATAAAACACTTCTTGCATCGTTTATGAGATCACTTATCACGTATGAAAAGTATTATTTAAAAAATTGTACGGACACATTGCTAGATCGGTCGAACGTGATTTGTCATGAATATAAAAATCAGTAGGGGGTCTGTTTGTTTGAACAATCGACAGGTATGCAGCGTTGATAAATAATTTGCGTCACGGTGATCGATGCCCCATCGGTGTTCGACGAATCGATCGCCGTGCCGTTTATTACGAATTTTTTTAATTGCGATGACACGTGAGATTCAAGAGTATTAAGCGCATTGGTTTAAGGATAGGCTGACTAAAGAAATACGAGAGATTTGATAAACAGCTTGAAGAGAATTGAGGAAGAAAATTGTGTACTGAAAAGAATCTTAGAAAAAGAGGAAGAGTCTTTGAAGAGAAGAAGCATTTATTAATTGAATGAATTTTTTCAAATTAATTCACCAAGAAAGAACTTGAAGAAAGTGCAGCATGGGAAGAAAAATTTTCATGCGTTTTTCAATGGATTTGTGAGACTTACGATTTGCCATCGTGGAGCCCGCAGGAGGTTTGGTCCCGGGACACGCTCTGCGAGGAGACACCATGGACAGCTCGCGGTACGCGATAAGAAAGATGCGGCCGATAAGCCGTCGGTCTATATTGGAGAGGATCGGGACATGAAAAATCGACCACGAGCCGCGTGAAGTGAAAACCGCGTTTACAGTCGGTCAGAACGAGATTCAACCGGTTACCACTTAAAGGGTTGTAAATAAACAGTCTAACTTACACGAACTTCTGGATATCTGATACTTCTGCTGTTATATCATTCTCTCTCGTATTTGTTAAAAGGAACATTCCTCAAACTATGTTCAAAATTATTAAGAATTCCATTCAGTCATATCATTTTAACATATAACAAGGTATAAAATGGTGTAATATAATTTTTAATCAATCATTTGTGTTCGTCATTCAAGAATTTATCATACCAAAAAATGAATTATTTAGTAAACCTTGACGACTAATCGATGTGAAAGACCTTAAGGACCAGTCGAAGTGTCGTGTAAACAATCTACAAAGGACGACCACAAACTCAATATAAATTCCTGTAAAAATTATTATTCAAGATTGAATGAAATTTTGCATAATGAATTGTGCAATAAATTCGGATTTGCACCTGTGTACACCTGCTAGTGAGAATGCAAAGTGGGGATAGTTGATATGACATAACGCGGATTCAATGAAATTCTCTCCCTCTGCTGATTATGCTAATTCCACTCTGAACACGATGACTCATAATCCTCTCTCTCTCTCTCTCTCTCTCTCTCGCTCGCTCGCCGTCTGTTGAGTGGATGAATGGACTCACACGCTTAAACGATGACCGGTGAACGAATTCGAATCACCTCTTGGACTCTATTCTTTTTTAAAGAAGTACAGCAAAATTGGACCGCTATTAAATCATTCAAGATTAACTTGAATTGACTCGAATGAATAAAATTAAATGAAATGTATGAAATTAAATATATAGAAATGATTGGTATTTATAAATGTAATACATAATCGTCCTTCGATATTTAAGTAGGATGACTTACTCTAAGATCAAACAAATATCCAATCCAGAAATTGTTAGGGCAGTCCAACTTTGGGTGTCTCACATCCCTCTCAATACATATTAGAACCTGAACAAAATCTTCGAATTACACAGATACTGTCTCACGTTTTTTCTTTAGTCTGAGCTGATACGAATTCCACCGCCGTCAAACCACGTCTAATGTAGTACCTGATGCACTTTCTTCTTTTCTTAAATTTTGCTCGCATAATGCCGAGCAAAATCAGTACCGAAGCCGTTAACTTCAAAGTCGAACTGGATCAATCCTGTATTGCGAAGTCCTTTAAGAAAGAGGGAGAAGGGCGACAAGGAATCGTAAACAGATTTAATTGGCATGTCAGGAATTCAATCAGAACTGATTTCCTTATGTCAAACTATTTATTGAAATGTAATAATTATTACAATTGTCGAAAATTGTTAATATTTTTCCAATTTCTGAAATTTAATCTCCATTGGAATGTACATCGCTTATGCTATTCTATTGTATAAATTATTATGACAATTTTCATGGCATGTAACATCTATCGAGAGAACTCGGGAGAAACCAGTTTCAGCGTTTGTTAACGATGAACATTGCATGAACGATGAAGCCGACTAACGTCGCGAGTCGGTTCACAGAAGCGGAAGGTTTCTGGATTTGTTGATGGATTAATTGCCGGTTGAAGGCGACGTGGAAAACGAGCATTCAGCGACGGTGTCGCTGGATAAATAATTAAAAAGGGAGTCCCGGTCGGCGATCGAAGCACGAGCCACCGCGAATAAATTGAAACTGGTTTCAACTAGCCGCCGGTAGTTTCATCCGGGACTCGCGACTCCCCGGATCCACCTTGGACTGTCCCCTTTTCTTTCAAACTTCTTTATTCCGCATTCTCTTTCTTTGAAATCTACTCATTCAGGAATTTCTTCAAGCGAAACCAATTTACAATTATCCAGCTTGATCCCTCTTAATAATTAAATACAACGAGGTTCATACAGAACGTGCAATCCATTCTTGCTTTGAAAGTTCATGACTGATCCTCATCGTCGAATATTGTAAAAATTTATTTAGGGACAAGTATCTTCAGACTGAACATTATAATTCTGCAGGTGTTCTTTTTTAACCCATTCGCTGCCAAAGACGAGTATACTCGTCCTGCTTTAAATATATTATAACATGCAGGCTCTTTTGAAGGCTCATTGCCAACGACGAGTATACTCGTCTTTGGTTTTCTGCTTCTAAATGATTATGTATGATAATATATGTGCTCTTACCAAGAAATAACTTGGCAGCGAATGGGTTAATTCACGATGCGCTCCCACGAAATTCGTCCCATTGTCGCTACGAATACAAGAGGGGATCCCTCTT